>NC_042967.1:11919174-12219174 GCF_901001165.1 Salmo trutta | reverse complement strand
ACACTGTTCCAAGTTGTCATGTTCATGGGTTAAAAGGTAAAAGTCCACGTTTTGAAATTATATTGCCCCAAAGTGTCACATGTAGCCTACTTCAGGAGACTGTATCAAAATTACAAGAGATTGACCTTGACGATAGATTGTTGACAAGTGGACATACCTGTTTCTTGATTTCGGTTCCGTATATCCCTCAACTCCTCTTCTCTTCTGCCTTCAGCCATAGGAGATGAGAACACTGGTAATTTCCGGCAAATTAGAAACGTGTTATTAAAAAAAGTATTGACTGAGGTGGGAAATTAATTTGCCTTGTAAACAGTCTCGGCTGGGGCGTAAAGTTGGGTCTTTACGAGTTGGGAAAACCCGAAGTAGGCCTACACCGGCCACAGAGTAGAACTTTCTACAACTGTGTTTGTGTTAATGTCATTTTGTAGAATATAAGGGGTAGTTAGGCTATAGCTCCCTACCTTGTCCGCACCGACACCGACGGTAGCCCGACCCGAATGTCAACAACAGGAACTGAATTGTCTGGCAAAAGCGGTATCACAAACGGAGATGGTGCCCCGGAATTCAGATCAACGGAACTGAGTGGAGTGGAGTTGACAGACCGCAACAAAAGTTTCTCTCCTCACCACAATGTCTGAGTAAAACCACTGCGACCCGAACAAAGAATTGTAGCCTAACGGAGTGAGTGGTCACAGTGTTCTCTTGTGCGTATTGGGGAAGCTGTTATCCATAAAACGTTTTTAAAAAACGACATCCAGAGCACCGCTATTTGCCCATAGATACCCAGACGGCCGCCCATAGTGATGATACTAGTTCACCCATGTCATTCAATACATGTTACGGCTTGCAGAGACAGGCAGAAGCTGGTTTTTTTGTTGTTGAAGCGCATACGAATGAAAAGGCAGCCTACTACTTTACATATTAGCCTACTAACGGTTGAGTTGTGTAAAAACAAATGTTGTAGTTATTCAGCTAGAAGTAATGATTAGATATGCAAATGTATATTTTTCTCTTCAAGGTAATCTGATTTCCATACTGTATGAACTCTTCTCGCCCACCCTGTTGCGCCACCCGTGTGTGACTCGCACCTGACTCGGGTGAAGACAAGACAGTCTCCCGCCTCGTCTCCTTGGGGCATGGTAGTTCCACAGCTATTATCTTGTTAGACAGAGAACAGTTAGCCAGTAAAGATCACTCATTTACAGCAGAATGGTCTGACTCACCACAACCAGCCTCTGTGACCGTTTGTTTGACGATGATAGTTTGGTTTTGACATGGCTGTCTAAAGTCGACCTCCAGTGGACAAGTCTTCATCACACCTTTGATCATGAGTAAAAACATAAAGACTTACTTTTATATCTATTGTGAAGCATAGACAAAAAAAGCACATACATTTAATACTATCTTTATTACAGTATAGCCTACCATTGCATCTAGGAAATTAAATGGCTGAGGTAGTATTTTGAATCCTATTTTGGGTGTTTCACATCTATGAATTAATCCCCAAGTTTGATATTTGAATATTGGCACACAGTCCAAACACATTATATGTTCTCTACAGCATAGACAGAGAAATACCACTGAGACTGTCTGAAAGATTCATAGTAAACTGAGCAATTTTTCAGGAGATGTACTTCAAATTATAAGCACTAGATGTCCCCATCTACCTTGTTCATTTCTACTAGCCAGCACCTGCCACAGTTCAAATCAAATGTTGTCACATGCTTCGTAAACAACAGGTGTAGACTAACAGGAAAATGCATACTACAGCCCTTCCCAACAATACAGAGAGAAAGAAAATAGAGAAATAATAAAACGTAATAATAAAAGTAATAATAAATACACAATGAGTTGGTTGTTTACAAAGGTATCAGGAAACCATCAAGTTCAGGATAGACAGTAAAAAAAAAGTAGAAATGATACATGTGTGCATATATTTTTCACAATACACAATGAGCAAATAAACATATTCTAAAATGTCAATTCCTCATCCGCTATGAGAAGTCTACTTAGTCTGCCATGACCAAGAACACAGGTTTACCTTGTTTTTACAACAGAGACTAATAACACGGCAAATAGCTGCTCCAACTCGGGCCCTGTGACGAGAATGGCAGCTGGCACAGAGCTCCTTAAAACAGGTGACATTGTTAACAGTCCTGTTCAGTCATGGTTGTTGATCTCCTAACAGGATTTGGGTGGACACAGTTGTCTATGTTTGTATGGTTTCACATTGCCATTCAATTATTATTGTTTAGGATGGAATAGCCTAGTCCTTTGATCATATGGACTAGGCAGGATAAAAAGAGGTGTTGAAATACAGGGCTAAAATCCTTGTTTTGTATAGAAAACAATTGTGTGAAGGGCAATCATTCACAGTGCATTGACTTCTCACACTGCTCTCACATTCACAAACTAGTAATGGGCCGTTCGCGAAACGAGTCGGCTCTAAGAGCTCTTGTAGCTCTTGTAGGTGAACGTTGGGAGCCGGCTCGCATATCAGAAGAGCCAAATTTATTTATAAAAAAAATAAAAAGATAAAGATATGAATAATCAAAAGATTTAAATTAATAGAATGAACTAATTCAAAGAACAACAAAAAATGTATAAAATAATATAGGCCTAAGTGCTCAAGCGCACACACATTCGTTCTGACTGTCTGCTCAGACTAACAGGCTCACCTGTTGTTCCTGTCAATCAGACACGCAGTGTCAACCAATGAACCAAAGATGCGCGAGGGAGGGTCGAGCCAACTCACTCACAGTCACACACTTAGCAGCTGTGGAGAGAGAGGAAAAGAAAACAACAGCTGGAAAATGAATCGGATGCACAGTAGCATTTGGATGCATTTTAATAATGTAGACAACGTTAGAGCATAGTGTAGAATTTGCCAAAACAAAATCTCATATAAAGCTGGTTCTATGCACAACCTACATCGGCATATGCAAACTGTGCACCCAACTGTGAAGCTAGCTGTAGCGGAGCTTCCAGAAACTAGCGGCCTGCTAGTGATAGTGGTGGAGCCAGCACCTCCACATGTGGAGATGTATCCACTCAGTCAAGTAGGCCTACCCCGCAACCCACAGCAACGCAGTCTTCTATGGACCAGTTTATGCCAAAGTCTATGTCTGTAGCAAAACAAGGCCAAATTGATATTGCATTGGCTAAAATGATTGCCACCGATTTCCAGCCATTTTTTATCGTGGAGGACAGAGGTTTTAGAAATTATAGCAATAGTCTAAATCCAATGTACACAATTCCTAGCAGGAAAAACCTTTCAAAATCACTTACTCCACAGCTGTACGAGAGCACACAGGCTTCAGTGTGAGAAAGAGTCCAAAAGCTACTGCAGTTTCCCTTACCACTGACTGCTGGACATGAAGGTTAAGCACTTCTTAAATATCGGTTACATGTCACTTCATTGAAGATTCTTCGATGTCTAGCTGTCTTCTGGACTGCTTTGAGTTCAGCGACAGACACACCTCAGAGAACTTGGCAGAGGAACTGTTGAGAATGGCAAGTAGATGGAAAAGTGGTCTGTTGTGTTAGCTACAATGCAGCTAACATAACCAAAGCCATAAAAATGTTTAAATGGACCCATCATCTATGTCTTGCCCACACAATCAACCTGATTGTAAGAGATGCTTTGAAGGTGATGAAGCCCACTGTGGACAAAGTGAACGCAGCTGTGGAATACTTCCACAGGAGCACAGTAGGTGCTGAAAAACTAAAGTCTACACAACGCCAGATGGGGATGCATGAGCTGAGGCCTAAACAAGACTGCACTACAAGGTGGAATTCAACATTTTATATGTTGAAGCGGTTTCTTGCGTCAAAGGATGCCATCATCTCTACCCTGGCCATTGTCAATGCACCTGTTGATGCTCTGACCCAAGAGGAATGGGAGGTGGTGGAGGAGGTGTGCAGAGTCCTGGAACCCTTTGAGCAGGTCACTGTGGAGATCAGTGGAGAGAGGTACAGTAAGCAGTTATTACTACATCATTATTTAATACAGTATTATATATGTATATGAGCAGTAGATGAGAATGTAGTATCAGTAGACAAAACATGAACCTGAAGTAATAAGTTACTGTTCTCTCTTTTCAGCTATGTGACAGCCTCAAAAATGATACTCCTGTGGAAGGGTCTGCAGCAAATCACAGCCAGCCGCCAGAGAGAAGCAAATGTAACCACAGGACATGTGACAGAGTTGATGGACACCCTATGTTCATCAATGGACAGAAAGTTCCACAGAATGGAATATAATCACGTGCTATCAGAAACCACTGCACTTGACCCCAGGTTTAAGAAGTTAGCCTTCAGTGATGCCAGAGCGATTGATGAGGCTCTTCAAAGAATAACCTCAGCAGCAGGGAGGGACAGCCCCAGCAGTCAGCTGGCTCAGGCACCAGGAAGAAGAGAGATCAGATGGAGCAGAAGCACCAGCAGTAGTGCCACAAACGTCTGCTGTTTGGACGCTGTTTGACGAGAGAGCAACTGGGGATGCAGCACGAAGGAATCCCTCAGCAGATGCCATAATGGAGGTCCGATCCTATTTGGAGGAGCCCCCACTCCAAAGATAAGCAGATCCTCTGAGCTGGTGGAAGAACAAGGCTTACTAAAGTCATGACAGGGAGACTCTGCATAGTGGCCACATCCGTTCCCTCTGAGAGGGTCTTCTCGAAAACAGGACAAATAATTACTGAGAGAAGAAACCACATCAGCCACTCGAAAGTGAGGCAGCTTGCATTTCTGAATGCAAATATCTCATAAAAGAAAAATATGGTCAGCATTGCTGTGTGCTGCTGGTTATAACATGGCAATAAAGAGAGAGAGAAAAGTGGGACTAGTTTAATGTTCTAAGTGGGATGCTGCAGTTTTGCACATTGTGATTTATTTTTCTTTGATATGGTGCAATATTCTATTATTATGCTGTTCAGATTGTATTCGTTTTGAATTGTCACATTTATATGCACTTTGTTTATATACAATAAAAAAGTTATACTTTAAATGCAAATGTTTAATAGCATTATTTTTCATAACAAACCAATGCATTTTTAAATACATTGTGGTTAAGTTAGAGTATGATTTAATTTAATAATTTAATTCGAATTGTTTAAACACCAATCATAGTCAAACTATCGCAAACTGTTTGACTTGAAAAAAATACAAACCATATATTTTTTTAAAGAGCCATTTGGGAGCCAAAAGAGCCGGAATCCCCCATCACTATCACAAACTGCTGTGGGCACAGAGAGGGAGGAACCTAAAGCTTAGTGTGCTCGTAACGCTCACCTATGTATACACTACGTACAGTAAGCAGACTGACTGGTCGGCGACCTTGTTAGCTAAGTAGCTTATATCTTTACTTTTCTAATAGGAGGCGACATTAAACCAGGGAAATTGAACAACGTTCTGCTGGATAATTAGTGATTTTCAAGAGGGTTATGCACTTTGTTGTTGGAAAGACGCTCATAGGGAAGTAGGGTAAAAGGTTGATTTTGATCCGCATCTTGAAGCTGTGCGGTGGTGTTATACGAAGTCGGCTACTTGCACTTCTGAGACTCAGCCTACGGTACGATATTTCAGTTGGTCTTCTTACACATAAATATACTACAACTAATGTATTGTTCGTAAATGACGGATTTTAGAAAGTAAATAACTTGGCAAGACATTGTTATTAATGTAATTTGCTGCTTGTCAAGTGAAGTGACAGGGACTGTCTGACTCCGTCAAGACATAATGTGACACGTTTACATGTCGGTTGTTATCATGGGGTTGTCTCTTTAAAAACAAGTATATCAGAGTGACTTGTCATCTGTCCTGGGCACATTTCTCAGAACAAGTTTAAAAGTATCTGTCGACACAGCTTGATTCTTGCAAATGCCTGGACACAATCTGTCACCTTTCATTCAGCTTTATTGTGCCTCACGTGACATTTTGCAAACGTTTATTGCTGAAGTTATCCACATGTTAATGCTGTGGGGCCCAGACGAATGTGTTTCATCAGAGACACGAACATAACGTACTTTGTCACCTACTGTAACATAATTCATAATTATTTGTAGCCTATCTGCTATTCATTCTGCAGAGGTTAACAGATATGTGACACATACACACTCTTCCAACTTCAGCGAACTTGGGAAACAAAACATGGTAGTATGAAGGGTATTTTTGAAATGAGTTTTGGACGGGACTGGTAGTCTTATCATCTTTCTGTGATGAAGAAGTCAGGGTATTGGGTTACAACCTCATGGGATCACATTCAAACAGACACCCATCAATGTTTCATGGTTGGCCATATTTTATTTACAGTCTGGTTGGGTGTGGACCGTTCTTTATACCTCAACGGTGTGAACTATACAGGGATTGTTTTACATCGAAGTTGTTATAGGAAAATCAGTGTTGATACAAATTGATTTGAACACAATTTGACTTGACGCAAAAACCATACTCTGTATTATCAAACTCAGTCAAAACTGTTTGCTATATGCAGTGTATTTGAAGTGAACTTTTTCAAGAAATGTTGAATTATGCTTTGGTGATTTCAAACTGTCAGCACACTCACTGTGGAAGTTGGGTTGGCTGTTGGCACTGAATAACTAGGCTAATCTGAATTGTGGACTTGTTGTAATTGGGATTTTACAGTATGTACAGTAGTGTCTGTTTGTGTACTTGTGTTTACATCTGCATGTATTTTCCATGTGGATTTCCAGGCCAATGAGAATGGCGGTCTGTTCCTACCCACACACAACCTAAAGAGAGAATGTAGCGAGCCCCTCTTGATCAGTGGAGGCTGGTGGAAGGAGCTATAGGAGGACGGGCTCATTGTAATGGCTGGAATGGAATAAATGGAACGCTATCAAACATATGGAAACCATGTTTGACTCTGTTCCAATTATTTCATTCCAGCCATTACAATGAGCCCATCCTCCTATAGTTCCTCACACCAGCCTCCCCTGCACTTGACAAACACCTCGCCTTCATATGGCCTTTCCAGAATTCTAGGTTACTCTCATACTGACCTAGTAGTACACAGCTTTAAGATGCTCTGCCTCGTGATCTTTAACCACACAGACTAGTGAGGTCATATCCCACAAGCCTCATCGCTCCAACTGAGGCACCTAGCATTGAGAAAGGGCTGTGATATAGGGCCTATACCTAACGTAAACAAATCATTCATTGCACTATGTCAACATAGCAGGGGACTGAGACTTTTTATATAGCAAGATATTGGCTTTGTAACATGTGAATGCACTGGAAAAGTAAGGAGTTTTTCTGCTAAGTAACCACATGTGTGTGTGCAGGTCAAGTGAGGAGGCAATGTGGAGGGTTGTCCCTTTTAAATCTCTGACATTCATGTCAGTGGAGCATTACACAGGCCGGCTGGTTTAGTTTCACATAGTGGAATGTCTGGTTTGACCACTTCATTCTACAGTGAGACCTGTAGGACTAACCCAAGCTATTCATGTAAGAGCAGAGTGTAGTCTGGACTCTACGGTTAACTTTCTTTACAAGGCGCACGCGTGTGCTTAAGTTGAAAAATGTAGGCGCACACAAAGAAATTTAGGAGCACAATTAAAATAATTTGCGATATTAAAGCCAGAATCGTACATTTTTCTCTGCTCACTGGTGCTCCTAAATAACAATTCCAGGTCGCACAGCAAAACATTTAGGCGCACATGCGAGTAAAATGTTCTCACTGTAGAGCCCTGGTAGTGGTGAGACTAGTGACTTATCATCGCAGGTTAGTTCACCTGTGAATGGCATGAGATCACAGTACACACATACACACATACAGAACAAAGTTATACCCTGTGGATTACATGGTTGAAGATAAGAGACTTCAGTCAATGGGAGTTGGATAGGACAGAGGACAGAGTATCATGTAACACAGTTTACCCAGGGCACTGAGATATGATTATAATCGTGTACTCATCAATTCCCATTGGCTATTTATAACATATGGTGCAACACTTCATAAGCAATGTGTGTCAGTGAACAGTTGGTGTTCTCTCTACGTCAGGAATGGTTGTCAATCAGAAGGCACGAGCAGCTGAGAGTGTCGCTGACTAGTGATCCTTGAGCTTGAGGTCCTTCTGATTATCCTGACAGGCTGTTGTTAACGTTGCAGAATGTGCTGCTTTTTCAACAAGCACAGAAGGCATGTTGGGTTAAGTTTGTTTTGAAAAACATCTCTCTGACTAGGCCAGGGAACAAAGTGATCAGCCATGCAGGGCAGCATGAGGTAGGTTAAACCCAGGTCACCGTGTGACTGGAACAGGGAAGGAACAGGTGTCTGGGACAGCCACCATGCCAACAGCGGGGGCTGTGACGACTCACCGGCCCCCCGGCCCACCGGTCACCATTTCTCCCAGTTTCTCACACTGGCCCTGGCCTCAGCCCGGCTCAGGCTCAGCAGTGTCCCGTGTTTTGGATTACACCCCCCTTACCTCCCTGTCTACCCTCCCAGCCCCCTCTGGCGACCCCAGTGAGGGGTCAGTGAGAACAAGGGAGCCGTGTAGAGAGGGCCACTTGCTGGAGTTGTTAACATAGTCTTAACCTAATCCGCTGGGGATGGCTGACTGTCGCCCATACCTCTGAACCTTAACACAACTGTTACGTAACTTTGTAGACTGAAAGTCTACACTAAGTACCTCTTATCTACTGTTGATTGAACTGAAAATCTACACTAAGTAACTATATTATCTATTGTTGATTGAACTGAAAGTCTCCACTAAGTAAAGGGAAAGGGCGATACCTAGTTTCACAACTGAATGCATTCAACCAAAATGTGTCTTCCGCATTTAACCCAACCCCTCTGAATCAGAGAGGTGCAGGGGGGCTGCCTTAATCGACATCCACGTCATCGGCGCCCGTGGAGCAGTTGTTGTTGGGGGTTAACTGCTTTGCTTAAGGGCAGCACGGCAGACTTTTCCACCTTGACGACTCGGGGATTCGAACCAGCGATCTTTCGGTTATGTACCTCTTATTGTCTACTGTTGATTACCACTTATTGAGAAGATTGAAGAAGCTGTCAAGCTTCTTAGTGTCTTTGTCTCGTATTTGACATGGCATGTTCCTTTAAAGGTAGATTGAAGACTTTTTTTTCCTTCTCACGTAACTACAGTCACGTTTACTTCTACCTGTTTACTTTTTTCTTGAATTTGCTTTTCTTTGACTACTAAGCTTGTTTTTGTCTCAGGATACATCACAAATTGCAGGACCTCCAACAACCTAAAATGACCTCCAATGACCTAAAGCGTACTCACCGTCAGTGGATGTTGCTGAGGGGAGAACGGCTCTTAATAATGTCTGGAATGGAGTGATTGCAATGGTATCAAGCCCATGAAAACCATGTTTTTGATACCATTCCATTTACTCCATTCCAGCCATTATTATGATCCGTTCTCCCCTCAGTAGCCTCCACTGCTCTCCATCTATAGAACAGCACTGGAGAGGGATGATTCATATCTTAACACTACGGCAGTTCAAAAAACAGGCGCAACAGCAGTAGTGTGTGCCTGTTGAGTCCAAACCAATGGCGCCTATTATCTCCTCTGATCTGGTTAATGACATGATGAGAGCGTGGCGAGGCCCAGCTCTATTCATCCCTTCTGAGAAGGGCTCTAACAACATCACAGCTATGCTATTCATCCCTTCTGAGAAGGGCCCTACCAACATCACAGCTATGCTATGCTATTCATCCCTTCTGAGAAGGGCTCTAACAACATCACAGCTATGCTATGCTATTCATCCCTTCTGAGAAGGGCTCTACCAACATCACAGCTATGCTATGCTATTCATCCCTTCTGAGAAGGGCCCTACCAACATCACAGCTATGCTATGCTATTCATCCCTTCTGAGAACAGCTCTACCAACATCACAGCTATGCTATGCTATTCATCCCTTCTGAGAAGGGCCCTACCAACATCACAGCTATGCTATGCTATTCATCCCTTCTGAGAAGGGCCCTACCAACATCACAGCTATGCTATGCTATTCATCCCTTCTGAGAAGGGCTCTACCAACATCACAGCTATGCTATGCTATTCATCCCTTCTGAGAACAGCTCTACCAACATCACAGCTATGCTATTCATCCCTTCTGAGAAGGGCCCTACCAACATCACAGCTATGCTATGCTATTCATCGCTGCATCTCTGCTGCTACCAGACTCTTATTTACTATTGCTAATACTGCACAATTTAAACATTTGCCATCTATTCTACTGAGCCATTTACTTTATGGTTGTATTCTTATCTTTTATTATTTCTTGTTGTTGTGTTGTCGAGAAGGAACCTGAAAGTTAGCGTTTCATTGGACAGAGTAGTGTATACAATGTGTATCCTTTACATAAGATGAATAAAACTTGAAACTTCTTCCTCCATTTCTCCATTCATTTATCCCTCCACCTCGCCATCCCTCTATCCCCCCGCCGTCTCTCCTTCTTGCAAACACTCACACCTTTTATCTTCTGTTGGCGAGACAGCATGCAAACACTCACCCCTTTTATCTCCTGTTTGGCGCGGCAGCATGCAAACACTCACCCCTTTTATCTCCTGTTGGTGAGGCAGCATGCAAACACTCACCCTTTTATCTCCTGTTGGTGAGGCAGCATGCAAACACTCACCCCTTTTATCTCCTGTTTGGCGCGGCAGCATGCAAACACTCACCCCTTTTATCTCCTGTTGATGAGGCAGCATGCAAACACTCACCCCTTTTATCTCCTGTTGGTGAGGCAGCATGCAAACACTCACCCCTTTTATCTCCCGTTGGCACGGCAGCATGCAAACAAGGTAGAGAGGAAGCAGCAGCAGAGATATGGATTGATGTTCCCACACTAAACCCATTGAGAATAGGTCAGGGGCTTATCCATGTTGCCATCAGAGATATACCTACTCTGCTCCTGACTCCTGGCCTTTGTTCTGTACAGCTACATGGGGACGACGTCTGTGGAAGTTCTGCTGTGGTACTGTTCTACTGAAAGTACACACACAGTATTATTTAACTAACCTTTTTCCCTATTTTCCCTAACCTCTAACCTTAACCCAAAAAACCTAACCTTACCCCTAACTCCTGAACCTAATTCTACCACTAATTTTACCTTAACCCTAAACCTCCTACAAATAGCATTTGACCTTGTGGGGACTAACGAAATGTCCCCAGTTGATCAAATTTCTGTTACCCCACAAGTATAGTCATACACACATACTGTAAGAATCATTTCACTCACTCCCAGGATCACTGACAAGCTAACCTGCACTTGAAGGCTGTATTTAGTATCATTGTCTCCTGTGTTGTCTACTACTCACCTGTCTCAGTATTATTGAACCATTCCAACTAGCCTTATCTCACTGTAGCAGGCTGTGCAGCTCTCTTTATCCCTGTCTCAGAGTCTCATGGCAGTCATTATTACGCAGTGGCACAAGGGATTGTTTTAGCCACTCTAAATGCAGGCAGCATGTTGCTGTGCCATTATGTGCTGTACCTAATGCTGTGGGCAAGAGAACGCTGGGTGTGTCAGGCTGGGTATGCATTTTATAATATGTGTTGATCCTCTGGGGTGTTTGGCTCTAATCCACTCAGCTTGTTGATCTTTCCCTTGTTACCAGTCTCTCCCTCCCCCCCCCCCCCTCGGGCCTCCTCCCTCCCTATCAGGTAATGAGGAGGTGAGCTGATGTGTTTGAACATGTTAATCAACCTCCTCCACTGAGCCAAGAGGTGGGAACACTGACTGAACGCAGCACGTGTTCACCGTGTTGAGCACCTACCTCAGCCAACCTACACCTCAGCCTATAACCTTCAGCTGGTCTTTAACACAGAATCACAGTCCTATCTGATAAGGTCCTAACTTTATGGCTTTTACCCTGTTGTATTAGGTTGTTAATGGGCACAGCTGTTGAGTCCCTTCGTGTTGATGTTTCATTTCAGAAATACAACTGACTGTTGATTAGAGGTCGATCGATTATGATTTTTCAACGCCGATACCGATTATTGGAGGGCCCCGTACAAAAATTGCTGCTGATTAATCGGCCGATTTTTTAATTTATTTATTTGTAATAATGACAATTACAACAATACTGAATGAACACTAATTTTAACTTAATATACTACATCAATAAAATCAATTTAGCCTCAAATAAATAATGAAACATGTTCAATTTGATTTAAATAATGCAAAAACAAACTGTTGGAGAAGAAAGTAAAAGTGCAATATGTGCCATGTAAAAAAGCTAACGTTTAAGTTCCTTGCTCAGAACATGAGAACATATGAAAGCTGGTGGTTCCTTTTAACATGAGTCTTCAATATTCCCAGGTAAGATGTTTTAGGTTGTAGTTATTATAGGAATTATAGGACTATTTCTCTCTATACGATTTGTATTTCATATACCTTTGACTATTGGATGTTCTTATAGACACTTTAGTATTGCCAGTGTAACAGTATAGCTTCCGTCCCTCTCCTCGCTCCTACCTGGGCTCAAACCAGGAACACATCGACAACAGCCACCCTCAAAGCAGGGTAGTGCAAGAGGAACAACTACTCCAAGTCTCAGAGTGAGTGACGTTTGAAACGCTATTAGCGTGCACCAGGCAAACTAGTTAGCCATTTCACATCGGTTACACCAGCCTAATCTTGGGAGTTGACAAGCTTGAAGTCATAAACAGCACAATGCATTGCGAAGGGCTGCTGGCAAACGCACAAAAGTGCTGTTTGAATGAACGCTTACGAGCCTGCTGCTGCCTACCATTGCTCAGTCAGACTGTTCTATCAAATCATAGACTTAATTATAACATAATAACACACAGAAATGCGAGCCTTAGGTCATTAATATGGTCGAATCCGGAAACTATAATCTCGAAAACAAAACGTTTTTCCTGTCAGTGAAATACGGAACCGTTCCGTATTTTATCTAACGGGTGGCATCCCTAAGTCTAAATATTCCTGTTACATTGCACAACCTTCAATGTTATGTCATAATTACATACAATTCTGGCAAACTAGTTCGCAACGAGCCAGGCGGCCCAAACTGTTGCAAATACCCTGACTCTGCGTGCAATGAATGCAAAATGACACAATTTCACCTGGTTAATATTGCCTGCTAACCTGGATTTCTTTTAGCTAAATATGCAGGTTTGAAAATATATACTTCTGTGTATTAATTTTAAGAAAGGCATTGATGTTTATGGTTAGGTACAGTCGTGCAACGATTGTGCTTTTTTCGCAAATGCGCTTTTGTTAAATCATCCCCCGTTTGGAGAAGTCGGCTGTCTTTGTTAGGAAGAAATAGTCTTCACAGTTCGCAACGAGCCAGGCGGCCCAAACTGCTGCATATACCCTGACTCTGTTTGCAAGAGAAGTGACACATTTTCCCTAGTTAAAAGAAATTCATGTTAGCAGGCAATATTAACTAAATATGCAGGTTTAAAAATATATACTTGTGTATTGATTTTAAGAAAGGCATTGATGTTTATGGTTGGAACAACGTGTACCTAAGCGATTATATGCAACGCAGGACAGGCTAGATAAACTAGTAATATCATCAACCATGTGTAGTTAACTAGTGATTTATGATTTATTGATTGTTTTTTTATAAGATAAGTTTAATGCTAGCTAGCAACTTACCTTAGCTTCTGACTGCATTCGCGTAACAGGCAGGCTCCTACTGGAGTGCAATGTAAAGCAGGTGGTTAGAGCGTTGGACTAGTTAACCGTAAGGTTGCAAGATTGAATCCCCGAGCTGACAAGGTAAAAATCTGTCGTTCTGCCCCTGAACAAGGCAGTTAACCCACTGTTCCTAGACCGTCATTGAAAATAAGAATGTGTTCTTAACTGACTTGCCTAGTTAAAAAAGGTCTAAAAATTAATCGGCCCTAATTAAACGGACATTCCGATTAATCGGTCGACCTCTACTGTTGATGTATTGTAAGTTGCCTCAGAATGATGTGTTGATTGCTACTCCGTTTTAATGTAGCCAACACAGATGAGTTTCAGAGAGATGTATATTTGGGATGTTATGAGCGTTCCTAGTCTGAACGCAGTAGGCCTAACTGTTTCATAGAGACTAACTGTAGTGCAGACAGTGGGCATCGTCCCCTCAGCTACAGGAGAACGGACGCCTAGATGACACTGGATGGTGTCCTCCTATTGTAAATGTCGGTGTTGTTCATTGGAGAAGGGGACAGATAGACTATATATTGCCAGGCTCTCCCTCTGTGGCCTCAGTTGTGGCCCACCTGTAAATATTTCAACAAGGCACCGTCACTTTAATGGGGCCCATCTATCACCGAGGTTGCCATGGCCACCAAGCCACTGTAAATGTCCTCTGTCTATCACCCATTGGTCTATCACCGGTGGGAGAAGAGAGAGGAGGGCCAATGTAAGTGCCCATTCGTCCTGGCCAGACCCTATTGTTGGTCCATTTGTCCTGGACCAGGCCCTGCCATTGGTCCATTAGTCCTAGACCAGGCCCTGCCACTGACCAGGACATAATTATGATTATGGGCTCTGTCTGAAGAGGACAGTCGCTCTTCCTGATAGAACTTAATGATCTCACATCAGTCACAAAGTTCAGATGCACAGGCTGTGGGAGTGTGGTGGACTAATGCATTGGTTGGTGGTTCAGTCGACAGTATGGAAAAATGCCATGCATACATTTAGCTAATTTAAGAAGCAGACACTCGTTCAGACTACTAATTAATATTGTTAAAAAGAGTTCTCGTTGCTGGGCGGGTGTAACAATATGTGTACCTAGAATTCATTAGAGTTAAATTTCTGGCCTCAGAGGTAAGAATGACGCACAGCAACATGTTCAGCAAGTGTTAAAAAAAAGCCAGTGTACTGCAAGTTAGGACAGCCTTGTGAGTGCTACTGTAGGTGTGGCTAGCTGTCTTTTCAGCGATCCATCAGGACCTCTCCCTGGTGTGTGAAACACCTGCCGAGAGGGAGACGCCTTTTACATCTCACAGCTTTAGAAACCGGAGCCACTCTGTCACCAGAACCACTCTGTCAGAACACACACACACACACACACACACACACACACACACACACACACACACACACACACACACACACACACACACACACTCACACACACACACACACACACACACACACACACACACACACACACACACACACACACACACACACAGTGATGATGCTTCCAAAACCTCTGTCCTTAGGCAAACATTCTATCCTGTCATCGGTGGCTCTGCCTGTGTTATCTCCTGTGAAAAGCTCTTCATATTTTGTTACCTGTGAAGCCTCTCTCTCTCTCTCTCTCCCTCCCAGCCCATCCATTGAATAACACGTTCAGAAGATGACGTAACAAGACAGACCTCACTTCACTTTCTATAGCTTTATCTCAATGTATTTACCTTGGGAGTTAACTAGGTCTCTCTACCTAAGCCAGACTAGGACTTGTTGCTCTGTGTATAGTCAACCACTAACCAACTTTACAAAGATGCATGGTCTTTTGGTCTGGTAGAATTCAGCGTTGAACTTCAGTTCAAACCATTCCAGTTTCAGGTGGACCTATAGTGTATCCATTCAGTTATTCCTCTCTCTGTGTAGAAACCCTACTGTCTAGAAGCTACCTCTCCTAATTCCCTGTACACAGACTGATGAGCCCAACACTTTTGCTGTAATCTGTTGAATATTATTTTAGCAGCGAGGGGTCTGGAACCTGGTAGAGATGCCAGCCACGGCCATTTTGGGGACGCTGTGTGGTGTAGACGTACATGGCATGCACTGGTTGAATAGGGATGTAGGCTACTGTGGTAATACTGTGTCTTTTGTACTTGGCTACTTTCATTACTCAGGAGACACTTATACACATTCAGTGACTGTTATAGCATGTATAGCATAGGCTTATGTCATAGCATTGTTATGTCAAGAGGACATAAGCAAATGTCAATGCAGTGATGTTTCTATACCCAAGGCGAAACTAACACAATGTTGACAGAGAACACTGTCAGCAGGTCAGCAGGTCCTGTAGTCTAACAGGTTCTTAGAGTGAATTTAACAGTAGCATGGGGAATGTGTTGTTGATCTCTTCAAGCTCTCTCTCTCTCTCTCTCTCTCTCTCTCTCTCTCTCTCTCTCTCTGCCCCTCTTTCTCTCTCTCTCTGTATCTCTCGCTCTCTCATTCTCTCTCTCTCTATCTCATTCTGTCATTCTCTCTGTATCTCTCTCTCTCTGTATCTCTCGCTCTCTCATTCTCTATCTCATTCTGTCATTCTCTCTGTATCTCTCTCTCTGTATCTCTTGTTCTCTCTCATTCTCTCCATCTCTCTTTCCCTTTCCCCCTGCGCTTCCTTAGCTAAATCAATATGGTGGTATGCTGCTATATTTCATTTATCATCAGTGTAGTTTGACTGTGGTGGTACGGCTTTAAAACACTGCTACAGTTGGACTATTTCTTCCTCTCCATTCTCCATGTTCCGTATCATCTCTACTAGGCTTCAAAGCAGGTTTGATGTTCTCCTGGTGTTGCCGCTCCTTATTCCCTCACTCACACGAAGCTCTCTGAGGAGTTAACCCCCCCCCACCCCCAAGGGGAAATCATCTCACCCTGAATACTCTGACCCAAACCCTTCAGAAATAACCTCTTGTCGTGAATGGCAGAAACCATGGTTAGAGGATGACACTAGGTCTGTGACCGTGGGCGAGAGGGGGATGGAACTAGATTCGGTAGTGCTGCTAGGTAACGGATGTGTTTTGAAGCGGTGGGAGCTCCTGTTGTGGATTCATGTCCTCTGTGTGTGCCAGTAGGAGTGGGTAATGAGCAAGAGCAGTGTGGCGGTTTCTCTCTCCTTTGTACTTGTGAGAGTGGGGATGGAGAAAGATAATGACAGAATGAGATCGTCATCATCATCATCCCTTGCAGTTGTCATCATTCAGTTTCATCACCATCTAGGCTACATCGTAATCTTTCATCAGTGACTCAGGTCTCTGATCCCAACAGGGGTTCTTCACTGTGCCCGATCACAGCAGGAGGTCTGTTCCATTTCACCTCCTTCCTCCTTTTGGAAGAAATGAGCCACAAGTAGTGTGTTGCTACATGCGTCCTCATGATCAATGAGACTATTGATTCATTATTGATCCAGATTAGTCACTGACTCGTTCCAAAACAGAAAAGAAACGCCTGAATGTTTACAGCGCTCCCTGCTTAAAGCAGCATGCCTCTAATTCCCTTTTCTACTCTGTTCAAGTGCCTCCAAAGTGTGTGTGTGTGTGTGTGTGTGTCTGGCTGAGGTTCGCAACAGGGGTCCTTAGTCAACACTCCTGTTTTCAAAGGGAGATGCTGACTTCAAGACATCTTCAGAGTTTTTCTGTTTATCCAGTCTCTAGCGTTTGGGGCTATGGAGACGTGTAAGCAACACATTAACATAATTACCTGATTGGTATAATTGGATAATGACTGTGAAACTGAGTGGAGAGGCATGCAGGGTTGTGTACAGGAGAGATTGGGGTTTAGCCCCCACCTGGGAAAGAGGCATGCACAAACACACAGACACACACACATTTCTGGGTCACATGCTCTCCCAGAAACATTATAAATTGAGTTGTTTACACAGGCATCGAAAATAATAAAGATGACTACATTCATTGTGTGAAAGAAAAGCACCATCTCCTTGGTGCTCCTCTTTATAGAAGTGGTGCCCCATCTCCTTGGTGCTCCTCTTTATAGAAGTGGTGCCCCATCTCCTTGGTGCTCCTCTTTATAGAAGTGGTGCCCCATCTCCTTGGTGCTCCTCTTTATAGAAGTGGTGCCCCATCTCCTTGGTGCTCCTCTTTATAGAAGTGGTGCCCCATCTCCTTGGTGCTCTTCTTTATAGAAGTGGTGCCCCATCTCCTTGGTGCTCCTCTTTATAGAAGTGGTGCCCCATCTCCTTGGTGCTCCTCTTTATAGAAGTGGTGCCCCATCTCCTTGGTGCTCCTCTTTATAGAAGTGGTGCCCCATCTCCTTGGTGCTCCTCTTTATAGAAGTGGTGCCCCATCTCCTTGGTGCTCTTCTTTATAGAAGTGGTGCCCCATCTCCTTGGTGCTCCTCTTTATAGAAGTGGTGCCCCATCTCCTTGGTGCTCCTCTTTATAGAAGTGGTGCCCCATCTCCTTGGTGCTCCTCTTTATAGAAGTGGTGCCCCATCTCCTTGGTGCTCTTCTTTATAGAAGTGGTGCCCCATCTCCTTGGTGCTCCTCTTTATAGAAGTGGTGCCCCATCTCCTTGGTGCTCCTCTTTATAGAAGTGGTGCCCCATCTCCTTGGTGCTCCTCTTTATAGAAGTGGTGCCCCATCTCCTTGGTGCTCCTCTTTATAGAAGTGGTGCCCCATCTCCTTGGTGCTCCTCTTTATAGAAGTGGTGCCCCATCTCCTTGGTGCTCCTCTTTATAGAAGTGGTGCCCCATCTCCTTAGTGCTCCTCTTTATAGAAGTGGTGCCCCATCTCCTTGGTGCTCCTCTTTATAGAAGTGGTGCCCCATCTCCTTGGTGCTCCTCTTTATAGAAGTGGTGCCCCATCTCCTTGGTGCTCTTCTTTATAGAAGTGGTGCCCCATCTCCTTAGTGCTCCTCTTTATAGAAGTGGTGCCCCATCTCCCTGGTGCTCCTCTTTATAGAAGTGGTGCCCCATCTCCCTGGTGCTCCTCTTTATAGAAGTGGTGCCCCATCTCCCTGGTGC
The DNA here is from genome assembly GCF_901001165.1 of Salmo trutta. Taxonomy (NCBI): domain Eukaryota; kingdom Metazoa; phylum Chordata; class Actinopteri; order Salmoniformes; family Salmonidae; genus Salmo; species Salmo trutta. The sequence continues at coordinate 12,200,493 of NC_042967.1, read as the reverse complement.
TCCTCTTTATAGAAGTGGTGGCCCATCTCCTTAGTGCTCCTCTTTATAGAAGTGGTGCCCCATCTCCTTGGTGCTCCTCTTTATAGAAGTGGTGCCCCATCTCCTTGGTGCTCCTCTTTATAGAAGTGGTGGCCCATCTCCTTGGTGCTCCTCTTTATAGAAGTGGTGCCCCATCTCCTTGGTGCTCCTCTTTATAGAAGTGGTGCCCCATCTCCTTGGTGCTCCTCTTTATAGAAGTGGTGCCCCATCTCCCTGGTGCTCCTCTTTATAGAAGTGGTGGCCCATCTCCTTAGTGCTCCTCTTTATAGAAGTGGTGCCCCATCTCCTTGGTGCTCCTCTTTATAGAAGTGGTGCTCTATTTCAGGCTTGCCAGTATGTTGCTGGGCTCTATTTTGAGCAAGTGGAGCATCTCCTCTCCAGGCAATACAGTAGTATCCTCAATATGTCTTCCAACTGCAGTGCACTATGCAGTTAGGTTACAGTAGGCGAGTGTGTGTAATTTAGATCATGTTTTTCTCATAGAAAGGAAGTACTGAGGGGAGTAGCTACATTTCTGCCTCCAGTGTCTCAGATTAGTTACTAGTTGTTGGTGTTTTCGGCAACTGGTGTGCAGTGTGGAGTCTGTAGTCGTACATTTCTGACCCCTAATTTCCTGGGATTATAATTGTTTTTTAGAAGGATTCTGTGTCAATCCCAGCATAATTTAATAAAACAAGTAGCTTCCTATAACAGGAATGAAAAACAAATTTAGGATGGGTTAAAGAGGTCAACATTGCTCATCACTGACTGACTCTATTTTCGAGGTCGCTCACAGTTTGAAGGCTTGGCACACTGTAGAATTACCTCTTAATGTACTGCGACTGGGAGGATATCCATTTTTTAAATGGAACCTTTATGTAACTAGGCAGTTAAGAACAATTTACAATGATGGCCTACACCGGCCAAACCCGGACAACGCTGGGTCAATTGTGCGCCACCCTATGGGACTCTGAACGACAGCAGGTTGTGATACAGCCTGGATATAACATGCAGGAGTGTTAAGCTACAGGCAGTACTGAGCTATACAGGGACATATTAGCCCAGTAGTGAAGTTCAAAAGGTACTCAGTCATACTCCAACCATATTAAGAGGAAACCAAGATGGCCAAGATACAAACATAATCTTCAGTTTGATTCTAGGACACAGTAGTTGCCGGTGCATTGTTGTCTGAGTCCAGGTTAGGTAGGTTAACCACTATAAAAGTACTACGCTAATCTACCACCAGGCATGTTTTGATCACATGAGGTTGAGGACACAGACTCTGGTGGCGTAATGTGTCTGTCTGGGGAAGGAGAGGACGTATTACTGTGGCATTAAGACCGAGCAGAGACGCAGCCAACTGGAGGAACCCAACAGACTGCTCCTACTGTCTCTCTCTCCACCCTATAATTGAGGGTCATGCATCTGGCTGGGACACTAAGCAGAGGACTGTTAAAATATCTCCCACTGTCTCCAGTATGTTGTGTCTTCACAACAGACTCAATGAGAAGAGTGCTTGTTATAGGAAGAAGCTGAGCTTTGAGAATGTGGTATTTGGTGAGTTGTTTGTGTCCAGTTATGGGTCTTGTTGGTAGCATTGCAGCACTATAGTGGGGCTTTTTAGTGTGAAACTAAGAACTTGTTACAAATCTGTACTTGAGAGGTTTAGTGCTTTATGGCTTCTCTATATGGGAGTATAGAGGGTGTGAGAATGAATGGAGGTGAATGGAGGTGTGGATTCCTTTAGAGCACACCCCCTCTCCTCCTTTCCTTTCCCCTCCCCTCTCCTCTCTGTTTGCGTTGACCCAGCTGGACCAGGACCCCCACTTCCCCTCCATGGGTGGAGCAGGTCCCTGGAGGCACTACAGCCACAGTCTGGGCAGCGGAATGGGTGTTTTATGGCTGGGTGGGGGGCTGACACACACACACACACACACACACTGAGCTCCGACTGCGGTTAGTGTTTACAATACATTATGCCGATATGATCTTCAGGGAAACATTTCAGAGTTGTCGCTACAGAGTAAGTCAACTTGGACATGACTGGTGTGCAGTGCATTTTGTATGGTTGTCGGTGAGGTCCAGAATGCCTAGAACGTTTTAGCTTATGTTTTATTTGACGTGTGTGGACGTCCGTGATCTGGCCTCCCTCTAAGAGTGTGGTCAGTGGTTACATCGTAGAAGTAAAGTCTTTCTGCGCGCTGTAATATGTTGTGACAGGTTTCCCATGGTGCCTCAGTGTGACAGTGTCAGAGGTCATAGCATGGAGGGGAGGAGAGGGGGGCTCATGGTTGACCAGAGACGCCAATTATATCACAGCTCTAATTGGACTGAACAGTAGCATGATTATTCAACAAATGATGATGACATTTATTATGTTCTTTCAGAAGATGTTAGTTTGTAGTTTGGCACTGTTGTCTCCATGCTTGTTTAGTGTCTGTGGACGTGGCGGGGGTCGTTGGATTGCTCTCTTTCTCTCCGTGTTACTCCCTCTTTCTCTCTCTGTCTCTCTCTGTATGTTACTCCCCCTCTCTCTCTACAGTCAGTGGTGTTCTGAGCCTCTTACTCACATCGTCCAGTCACTTCCTCACATAGCTCTAGTCTCCAGTCATTCCACTGCTCCGTACCACGTTACCAGGAACTCCACTCAGTCACACTGTCTGGCAGTGCTGCTCTCAAACCTCCTCTGGTGTGTCAAAGTTATTTTCCCTCTCTATCTCCACAGGGCTGGGCGTGTCTGGATGTAAAGAGGGGACATTCTGTATCATCGATACAAGACGAGCAACCATGGTGAAACAGAGGTAGGAATTTCAGCGATTTCTGTCCTGGGGGACCCTGCTCCATGCATTCCTATAGGGCACGTTCCCTGTGTTAACTGAAAACAGATGTGTTTAGCTTTAGCATGAGTGTTTCAGTGTCTCTCTGTCATGCCAAGCTCTGTGGTTGGTTGTTGAGTCTCTCCTCTTCAAGTGGGTCGAAACCATTCAAAAAAAAGTTTGACTTGGCCGTGATTGGTTGAGAGGCCGTTTGAGGGGCAGCCTTTCTGATCTCTAATTGGTCTGACGGTCTGCAGCTGCTTCTGCTTCCAGCAGGAGGGTTACAGTTGAACTGCAGTGCATGGCTGCAATTCATGTGTTGTTATTGTACACTGTATGAAGCAGACGTCTTCAATAGAAGACATTGTCCTAAAATGTTGTTTACTGACCTGGTTGATTATATGCTAGTACCTAGCAACGGCTAACTAGGTATTGTGCGTTTGTTTGCATTGTTGTCAGATTGAGTCAGTAGCCCAGTTTTTTTTATTTGCTGTCTAGTCAGTCCCAACTGTTAGTCTGTTATCAAGTCTTCAAAGCGTGATCTGTTGACATGGATATAATCTGTTGAACATCAGTTGTTCTCAGAATTACGCCCATTCGATGTGGGCACTTGGCCAATGACATCACACAGCACTAGACTGTAGAATGAAAATCATCTGATTCTCAGAACCACCATAGTCTCCGTTCACTGTCCTCGGAGGAATGGAAACACGGGATTCTAGGAAGATAATAGAATCCAGATATCCTCCGTCCTGAGTTATAGTCCTATTTATACGTGACCTGAGCAGGGACTGGGGCGGAGAGGGAGATGGCCCGTTGGACTACACCATGTTAGCAGATAGCCAAGCTTTTGTTTGCAGCAATGGTCCTCTTTCCTGTACAATCACCTCCTTTACAAGGGAGGCAACAAATAACCCTGGCTTGCACCTATTGTTTTCTGACTGTCACAGTCACATAATTAAGGTAGCAATGGCTCTGAGCAATGCAAATTCCATCGACGCTGGTATAAGCATAGAGAATGTATTTGTGTTTTATTTCAATCTGTGGGGATACAGGTCTAAGTGTGTAGCAGGTAAACGCTAAGGCTGGAACAGTTCTGCAATGTCTTGACAGACAAGTTATTTTTAGTACTTTTAATCATTATTTTGGTTCCCGACTGACGAGCAGTGCGAGAAACGAACACCTGACCTCACTCTCTAGATATGTGAGGGACACATATTTTCACAGGCGCTTCTGGACAGAGCTAGAACCAACAGAATCAACATAACTTTAGGCTGCAGACAAAGTCAACATGTTTTACATACCAAAACAGTTCCAGACCGTTCATGGAAAGAATAGTGTTTTATTAGTTCTCGCGGGCCCACTAGCTGTTAATACACACTCTATTGTCATGCATCATAATCTCTTCTGGGGTCACAAGAGTGAGTGGGTGATGAAAGTGGTGTCACTGGGACCTTATGGAATTCACTGTGCATTGTAGCATACTAGCGAGGCGTTACGTCTGTAACTCTGTGGTCCTCTGTAGCTCAGTTGGTAGAGCATGGAGCTTGCAACGCCAGCATAGTGGGTTCGATTCCCGGGACCGCCCATACTTACAAATATATGCGAGTGTGACTGTACGTCACTTTGGATAAAAGCGTCTGCTAAATGGCTTATATTATTACAAAGCGATCACCACTTTTCCCTGGGTAAGCATTTTGGCAGGCGCTTGTCGAGCTGAGGAATAGAGGGCATGGCTTGTGCCACCGGCTGAGTGTCTCCCCCCCTCTCGCTCGCTCTCGTCCTCTCTGCCTGTGCCCTGTCATTGTTTTCCCTCTCTTTTCTCTCGCATGCCCAGCTGCTGTGAATCCAGGGGGAGAGAAGACCGTGTTGCAGGCTGCAGCAGTGTTTGTGTGGTTTATTTGGCTAGTGGTCAACTGTACAATATGTCCCAATCAATCACCCTGAATCTGTCCTGTGCTACAGTAGTCTTAATCTGTCCTGTGCTACAGTAGTCTTAATCTGTCCTGTGCTACAGTAGTCTTAATCTGTCCTGTGCTACAGTAGTCTTAATCTGTCCTGTGCTACAGTAGTCTTAATCTGTCCTGTGCCACAGTAGTCTTAATCTGTCCTGTGCTAAAGTAGTCTTAATCTGTCCTGTGCTACAGTAGTCTTAATCTGTCAGCTACTGATACAGTATGCCATAGTATGTATTGTTATAGGTTTGAACAATGACAAACTACTGATTCTCCATCTGCATGTACAGGATGATGACATGATGTGTTCTGTGTTCTGCAGATCCCCAGTGTTCCCTCACCCCCCTGTGCAAGTGGTCTCAGCCGGTCTCCAGTGAGGACTCTACCCCTCTCCGTCCTGTGTAATGGTTTAACCCACACGAGATCTGGTCACCATGATGATGGCCTCCATGGTTGCCAATGGAAACAGGGATGGCAGACAGGGGGAGGCCCTGGTCCTGAAAGGGGTGGACCCAGAGACCTGCATGATCGTGTTCAAGAACCACTGGGCACAGGTAAACAAAACCACAACTCTGTCTTGTAACCCTAGATATAACTTCAGCTCAAAACCGTCATTTAACTTGTATAGCTCAATCTCGTAGAACCCAGACCCTAACTCAAACCCTCAGAACTCTAAATGCATATCATTGTAGCCCGATCACTTTAACCCAGAAGCTCTTCCTCAAACTCTTAAAACACAAACTCTTATAATTGGAACCATAACTCCAAACCCCACCGCAGAACCTATAACACAAACATTTCCTAAATCCTACAACCTAAACTCCTACAATCCCACCCATGAACGTGAACCCTCTCAGCCCCAGACCTCATTGTGGTAACTGAACGGCTACAGTATGTAACTGAAATAATGACTTACTGGCTCCTCCCTTCTCTATTCAGCCTCAGTTCACCCCAGTGGGAGGGAGTTGGCAGGAGTCTCCACCCCTCTCAGCTACAGAGAATAGAATACAGTAAGGCCTGGAAACACAAACATCAGTTACTCTAAAAGGGGGTTGGAGCTCACGTTGCTGGACGTAGAACCGTAATAACACAGTAACAACACCGTCACACCAAGAGGCCTGAAATTATTATATTCAATCTGTTTAATTTTTGTGTCTCATTTATCATTTTTATTTATTTTTATTTAACCTTTATTTAACTAGGCAAGTCAGTTAAGAACAAATTCTTATTTACAATTACGGCCTACACCGGCCAAACCCTAACCAGGACGACGCTGGGCCAATTGTGCGCCGCTCTATGGGATAATATAAATGTTAGGCCTGTGAAGTGCACTGTTAAAGGTTTCAACAGAATCATATTCTGAAATGTAGGACATTTCTAGATCTTTGACCCTCTCTGCAGGCAAGTTGGCACTACAATACGGCTCCAGCCGAGTCTTAATTGCTACATTTTGACTAATTAATAGCCTGATAGGACTGCTATTGAGTTTGGATCGTAGAATTCCTGGAAAAGCCCAGCCTGCTAAGTAGGCACCCCCCGGGACCCTGTATTGAGGAACACTGTTGACATTTCAGAAAAATAGGTAGACTTTCATTGACAGTCAATGGCTTCAGCCTTATCTCTCCCTCTCCAGACCCCTGTGAAATCACTGTCCTTTTGTTAGGATGTCTGAGAGAGCTGGACGTTATCCAGTCAGTGTAGTGGGTTGCCCAGGACAGGATAATATGTTCTGGGCAACAGTTTGTTTCATCTCACTATGGTTCTATACAGATACCAGTACACAAAGGGAACTATATTGATTTATCTCTATGTACCAGTACATGTTATGCATTATCCTGACGGCTCCATGCCTCCATCACCTCCATGTATTATTAGTCAGTCCAGTCAGTGGTTAGAAAAGACCACTTGATCATCTATAGTCCTCACTGTGTTACCCAGCTATGTCCTCAAAGCTATTTGTTACACCAGAAATACCCGACAGGATTGTAGACAGACATGAGTGAAGGAAGTGGCAACTTTAGTATGACACCCATCACTACTCCCCTCACTCCCTCTTCCTTCCCTCTCTTCACTCATCCTGTGCGGTTATCGCGCTATCATGCCTGGATCAATCAGTCACCTGGGGGCCCTGTCTCAGTCAGCCAGTCTGGCTCTCCCTCTGCTCTGCTCTCAGTGGACTTCCCATCGCCATGGTAGCAGGGCCTGGTGGGGACAGTGAGCTCATTGTTGTGGCTCTATGAATGGTTCCTCCCATGTCTGGGTTGTGTTCATTAAAGGAATGTTTTGAAACTTAGTGAAACAGGGAGGTACTACCTGAACCTGTCCAATGAGAATACAGATTTTTGTTTTTCCCAGGCAACAGAACTTTTTTCATGCATTGTGGCCTACTGAACACAGTCCTGTATTCATTAGTGAGGCTTATGTAGGGAGGTCCTACGAGAGGGACTGACTATCTGCACACTAAGGCACAAACATATAGAGGACAAAACAGCCTTCTACACTTTCATATAAAGCTGATTTACCATCTATATATTTATATTATGTGCATGTCACTGTCAAGTGTTCATTTTGTTTATGGTTCACTGTCAATATAAATGCGATGCCACTTGATTTGTGGTTGTCCATTTACATTTCAGTACAGAATTCCGCAGGCAACAGTGGAATTGGAACACCACAACCCCAAGTTATACACAATTGTAACTGCCTGGGCTTGAGATATTATATTGACATGACTCAGGCAAATGTAATCTTCGTAAAATCACAAACGACGCATCAGCTTTCCCCGATTTATTTCCCGTAGGACTTGAGTTGTATTCTCTCTCAGATCTTCCTCTTGTAATAGACTGTTGTGTTCGTCTAGATCAATAAAGGCAGCAGCAGGCCGTCTGATGATTATTAACTGTCACTTATGAGTCCTCCCGAGAGAATATTACCAACATAACAAACCGACATGTTTCAGTCAATCTAATTTAGCCTGAACATCATTGTAAGCACTTTGGCAGAGTTTGAGAGTGTTTGTCTTATACTCTGGTGTAGCCGCGATGAAATAACTTGCTAATTTGATTTCAACTGTTACGATGACAGTAGCAATGGCATACTGTAGTAGCTTTGTGTCTCTATTGTTAGTTGGTTTATTTAACCTTGCCCTGTCGAGGTTATCGAATAAAGACAATATTCAGTTCACTGCGAGAACTATCTCATCTTATTTGATCTTCTTCCTTGTAAAATGAAGGTGAAATTACCACAGATATCCTATTTATTCAGGTACTATGTTCATTTCTATGGACATCACCCTGTACCTTCCCTGTTGTCCCTTCAGGTGGTAAAGATCCTGGAGAAGCATGATCCTCTCCGCAGCAACACCAGCAGCAACATGGCTGCCCTCGGTGTCATCGGCCTCTCCAGCGGCGGCCCCATGCGTTTCGGCGGGCCCATCCCGGGGGACGAGGCCAGCGCGGTGCAGAACTACGTGGAACACATGCTGTTCCTGCTCATGGAGGAGGACGCCGGCCAGGCGGGAGCCATGGGACCCATCCTGGAGTTTGTGGTGATGGAGAACGTCATGGAGAGGCTCTTCCTGTGGAGCCTGAGGCGACAGTTTACTGATGATATGAAACTGGAGCAGCTCAAGGTAGGTGTAGAGGTTAGAGACTGTGGTCGGTAACTGGAGGGTTGGAGGGTTGATTCCCTGGTCTGACAGGGAAATCTGTCAGGATGTGAGGAGGGGAGGAGGGTGTCTCGGGGGGTTGGGATAAAGGAAAAAGACATCTCAGTGACAACTGACAATAAAGTCATCTTTTTCTTCTAAGATGTACGAGATGATTGTGGGCCAGGCGCGGCAGCCCTTACTGCACCACAAACCTGTGTTACGCCCCTTAATGATGCTCCTGTCGTCGTGCTCGGGGACAGCTGGCCCGGAGGTGGAGGCTGAGCTGGTGTCATTACTCAACCAACTGTGCTGTGTCCTGGCCAAGGACCAGTCTGTCCTGGAGCTCTTCTTCCATACAAGGTGAGTTTCTCGCCTTACAATGTAAAGCGCTTTGTGATACTGGAAAAGCTCTATAGAAATCCCATCAATTTTTATGATGCTGATTATTATTACAGCGAGGACCAGGGGGCGGCCAACTTCCTGATCTTCTCCCTGCTGATCCCCTTCATCCACCGGGAGGGCCTGGTGGGCCAGCAGGCCCGGGACGCCCTGCTCCTCATCATGTCACTGTCTGCAGAGAACCAGCGCGTGGCCCAGCACATCGCAGAGAACACCTACTTTTGTCCGGTGAGGAGATGTGTCTGTCTGTCTTTATGATACTGTTGTCTTGCTTCTTTTGGTCTCTTTCACGTTCTGTCTGGGATTTGTGACTCTCGTTTTATGGCTCTGTATTTCTGTTTCTTAGGTCTCACTGTCCCTTTGCCTTTCTCTTGTTCTCTTTGTTTAGACTTTGTCCCCCCCCCTCTCTCTCTCCTCTCTCTCTATCTCCTCTGTATACATGTCATATGGATGATTGAGTCAAGGGCAGAACAATGTCCTATTAACTCCTTGTACCAACTACCAGACAGGTTAATATCCCTGACCTCTCTTTGTCCCCTGATAGGCGTATGATATTCATAGCCAGCATATCCTTAGCCTACTGTATGTATAATAAATCAGGTTGAGGGAGAGTGGAGCTGTTGTATGTTAAACGTGTGGTATTCATATGCTTTTGATAATGTAACAAGCAACACACCTATGTTATTAAAAGGCTAAACTCAGCCCAGCTGTAAAAATAATTTATACACATCTTAGATTGTATATTTAAAATAAAATGGATGAACACTTAGGTCCATGATGATTATAAATGCTATTAATCGATTTGCACTAGACTGATGTCGTAACTTTGACCTGTGTTGTTGATTAGAATACTTATCAAACCATGCCACCATCTTGATGCATTAGCTCACCAGGGAAATCACTTGATTTTGGATGGTAACTCTAAAATCACACAGCCATACGTCAATGCCCATTGTTATTGATGAAGCCGGGCAACAGTTAAGTCAACTAGAGGTAAATCAGCAGGTAACTTAGTGGTTAGAGCGTTGGGCCAGTAACCGAAAGGTTGCTGGATCGAATCCCCGAGCTGACAAGGTAAAAAGCTGTCGTTCTGCCCCTGAACAAGGCAGTTAACCCACTGTTCCCCGGTAGGCCGTCATTGTAAATAAGAATTTGTTCTAGTTAAATAAAGGATCAAAAATAAATAAACTAGAGGTAAATCAACTAGAGGTCATTTTAGTAATGCTGCCTTTCTCCACTCGCTTTCAGCTTTGAGGGAGGGGGAGGGGTGGTGAAGCTTCTTGTGGTCGAATATTCATTAAGGTCTCAAAGAAGCTGACCTATCACATGCATAGATTCACACACTAGTCATTTGAGTGTGAGACCATGAAGAGAAGGGACTTGGTAGATTTATAACATACAGTACAGCTCAAAGCATGGAAGGGGAAAACATCATTTATATCTGCACCATAAAAACCACTAAGAGTGAAGCCAGTGAACACACAAATGCATAAAGGTCATTTGTGCCACACACTTCCCCACTCATAATTAATGTATGTTGCTCAATGCTCATATTTAATGTATACTGTAAATCATTAGCTATAACTCTCTAAAGTGTAATCCTCAACGCACCAGTCTGCCCATCTGAATGTTTTTACAGTATCCCCCACAGAACACTTGTCCTGTTGCGACTAGCATCTTCACTATCAAACACTTCTGTTAAGCTGTTGTGGACTGACTATCTAGCTTGGCAGTGCTTAAACAGTGTCAACATCATTTTTTTCAATCTCACCTGTACCGTGGAGAGACACTGTACAGGCTGCATGGATGATAACCAGTTATGTAACAGTATTTGACGTAATTGCACAGCAGGAGTAGGCTACAATACCTCTTTGTCACAGGATTACCAGCCTAGCTTCCTACTGTCTGTATAAGCCAATGGAGAGACAGGGATATACCTGTACCAGGAAGTCAGAACAGAGGCCCATTCAGTTCCCTGGTTTAGAGGCATCGCTCTATCCTGCCAAGGCATTTGAGCCCTTTGTGCAAAGTCATGGATAGTTATCTTTCACATGCACATAAGGAAACTCATGCAAAGATGAAAGGAAACACACAATAATATCAGATCCTAGTTATTCCCAGCAACTTGGACGCATACTGGTGATACCAGACCACAGTGTACAGTTTATATGGTGTAAGTAAGCAATAGCCTACTTGAAGGGGTTCCACTAAATGTGTCTCTCTCTCCTCTCTCCCCCTCCTCTAGGTGCTGGCCACGGGGCTGAGCGGTCTCTACTCGTCTCTGCCCACCAAGCTGGAGGTGCCCGGTGAGGAGTGGCACTGCCTCCACAGAGAGGACTGGCTACAGATGCCCACCCTGGTCCAGTTCCTCAACTCACTGGAGTTCTGCAATGCAGTCATTCAGGTGGCTCACCCCAGCATCAGGGACCAGCTGGTCAGCTACATCTACAATGGCTTTCTGGTGCCTGTGTTGGCACCGGCCCTCCACAAGGTCAGTATAAACACAGCATGGATCGCACAGTATTACATCCATCATTCCAGATCAATGTCAGATCAGTCACTACTTCCAGGAAGATTGGAAGGAAGGATGCAGCGTATTTGTGTCCAGCCTACTGATGGTTGTGTGTTTCTCTCTAGCTGACCCTGGAGGAGGTGATGACTACCACGGCCTATCTGGACCTGTTCGTGCGGTCGGTGTCAGAGCCGGTCCTGCTGCAGATCTTCCTCTCCTTCATCCTCCTCCACCGCCACGAGAACGTCCATATCCTGGACACGCTGGTCAGCCGCATCAACACACCCTTCCAGGTAACGTCCACATCCTGGACACGCTGGTCAGCCGCATCAACACACCCTTCCAGGTAACGTCCACATCCTGGACACGCTGGTCAGCCGCATCAACACACCCTTCCAGGTAACGTCCACATCCTGGACACGCTGGTCAGCCACATCAACACACCCTTCCAGGTAACTTCCACATCCTGGACACGCTGGTCAGCCGCATCAACACACCCTTCCAGGTAACGTCCACATCCTGGACACGCTGGTCAGCCGCATCGACACACCCTTCCAGGTAACGTCCACATCCTGGACACGCTGGTCAGCCACATCGACACACCCTTCCAGGTAACGTCCACATCCTGGACACGCTGGTCAGCCGCATCGACACACCCTTCCAGGTAACGTCCACATCCTGGACACGCTGGTCAGCCACATCAACACACCCTTCCAGGTAACGTCCACATCCTGGACACGCTGGTCAGCCGCATCAACACACCCTTCCAGGTAACGTCCACATCCTGGACACGCTGGTCAGCCGCATCAACACACCCTTCCAGGTAACGTCCACATCCTGGACACGCTGGTCAGCCGCATCAACACACCCTTCCAGGTAACGTCCACATCCTGGACACGCTGGTCAGCCACATCAACACACCCAGGTAACGTCCACATCCTGGACACGCTGGTCAGCCGCATCAACACACACTTCCAGGTAACGTCCACATCCTGGACACGCTGGTCAGCCGCATCAACACACCCTTCCAGGTAACGTCCACATCCTGGACACGCTGGTCAGCCGCATCAACACACCCTTCCAGGTAACGTCCACATCCTGGACACGCTGGTCAGCCGCATCAACACACCCTTCCAGGTAACGTCCACATCCTGGACATGCTGGTCCGCGTAACGTCCACATCCTGGACATGCTGGTCAGCGTAACGTCCACATCCTGGACACGCTGGTCAGCCACATCGACACACCCAGGTAACGTCCACATCCTGGACACGCTGGTCAGCCGCATCAACACACGCTTCCAGGTAACGTCCACATCCTGGACACGCTGGTCAGCCACATCGACACACCCAGGTAACGTCCACATCCTGGACACGCTGGTCAGCCGCATCAACACACCCTTCCAGGTAACGTCCACATCCTGGACACGCTGGTCAGCCGCATCAACACACCCTTCCAGGTAACGTCCACATCCTGGACACGCTGGTCAGCCGCATCAACACACCCTTCCAGGTAACGTCCACATCCTGGACACGCTGGTCAGCCGCATCAACACACCCTTCCAGGTAACGTCCACATCCTGGACACGCTGGTCAGCCGCATCAACACACGCTTCCAGGTAACGTCCACATCCTGGACACGCTGGTCAGCCACATCGACACACCCAGGTAACGTCCACATCCTGGACATGCTGGTCAGCCACATCGACACACCCAGGTAACGTCCACATCCTGGACACGCTGGTCAGCCGCATCAACACACCCTTCCAGGTAACGTCCACATCCTGGACACGCTGGTCAGCCGCATCAACACACCCTTCCAGGTAACGTCCACATCCTGGACACGCTGGTCAGCCGCATCAACACACCCTTCCAGGTAACGTCCACATCCTGGACACGCTGGTCAGCCGCATCAACACACCCTTCCAGGTAACGTCCACATCCTGGACACGCTGGTCAGCCGCATCAACACACCCTTCCAGGTAACGTCCACATCCTGGACACGCTGGTCAGCCACATCAACACACCCTTCCAGGTAACGTCCACATCCTGGACACGCTGGTCAGCCGCATCAACACACCCTTCCAGGTAACGTCCACATCCTGGACACGCTGGTCAGCCACATCAACACACCCAGGTAACGTCCACATCCTGGACACGCTGGTCAGCCGCATCAACACACCCTTCCAGGTAACGTCCACATCCTGGACACGCTGGTCAGCCGCATCAACACACACTTCCAGGTAACGTCCACATCCTGGACACGCTGGTCAGCCGCATCAACACACCCTTCCAGGTAACGTCCACATCCTGGACACGCTGGTCAGCCGCATCAACACACCCTTCCAGGTAACGTCCACATCCTGGACACGCTGGTCAGCCGCATCAACACACCCTTCCAGGTAACGTCCACATCCTGGACATGCTGGTCCGCGTAACGTCCACATCCTGGACATGCTGGTCAGCGTAACGTCCACATCCTGGACACGCTGGTCAGCCACATCGACACACCCAGGTAACGTCCACATCCTGGACACGCTGGTCAGCCGCATCAACACACGCTTCCAGGTAACGTCCACATCCTGGACACGCTGGTCAGCCACATCGACACACCCAGGTAACGTCCACATCCTGGACACGCTGGTCAGCCACATCGACACACCCAGGTAACGTCCACATCCTGGACACGCTGGTCAGCCGCATCAACACACCCTTCCAGGTAACGTCCACATCCTGGACACGCTGGTCAGCCGCATCAACACACCCTTCCAGGTAACGTCCACATCCTGGACACGCTGGTCAGCCGCATCAACACACCCTTCCAGGTAACGTCCACATCCTGGACACGCTGGTCAGCCGCATCAACACACCCTTCCAGGTAACGTCCACATCCTGGACACGCTGGTCAGCCGCATCAACACACGCTTCCAGGTAACGTCCACATCCTGGACACGCTGGTCAGCCACATCGACACACCCAGGTAACGTCCACATCCTGGACATGCTGGTCAGCCACATCGACACACCCAGGTAACGTCCACATCCTGGACACGCTGGTCAGCCGCATCAACACACCCTTCCAGGTAACGTCCACATCCTGGACACGCTGGTCAGCCGCATCAACACACCCTTCCAGGTAACGTCCACATCCTGGACACGCTGGTCAGCCGCATCAACACACCCTTCCAGGTAACGTCCACATCCTGGACACGCTGGTCAGCCGCATCAACACACCCTTCCAGGTAACGTCCACATCCTGGACACGCTGGTCAGCCGCATCAACACACCCTTCCAGGTAACGTCCACATCCTGGACACGCTGGTCAGCCGCATCAACACACCCTTCCAGGTAACGTCCACATCCTGGACACGCTGGTCAGCCGCATCAACACACCCTTCCAGGTAACGTCCACATCCTGGACACGCTGGTCAGCCGCATCAACACACCCTTCCAGGTAACGTCCACATCCTGGACATGCTGGTCCGCGTAACGTCCACATCCTGGACATGCTGGTCAGCGTAACGTCCACATCCTGGACACGCTGGTCAGCCACATCGACACACCCAGGTAACGTCCACATCCTGGACACGCTGGTCAGCCGCATCAACACACCCTTCCAGGTAACGTCCACATCCTGGACACGCTGGTCAGCCACATCGACACACCCAGGTAACGTCCACATCCTGGACATGCTGGTCAGCCACATCGACACACCCAGGTAACGTCCACATCCTGGACACGCTGGTCAGCCGCATCAACACACCCTTCCAGGTAACGTCCACATCCTGGACACGCTGGTCAGCCGCATCAACACACCCTTCCAGGTAACGTCCACATCCTGGACACGCTGGTCAGCCGCATCAACACACCCTTCCAGGTAACGTCCACATCCTGGACACGCTGGTCAGCCGCATCAACACACCCTTCCAGGTAACGTCCACATCCTGGACACGCTGGTCAGCCGCATCAACACACCCTTCCAGGTAACGTCCACATCCTGGACACGCTGGTCAGCCGCACCAACACACCCTTCCAGGTAACTTCCACATCCTGGACACGCTGGTCAGCCGCATCAACACACCCTTCCAGGTAACGTCCACATCCTGGACACGCTGGTCAGCCGCATCAACACACCCTTCCAGGTAACGTCCACATCCTGGACACGCTGGTCAGCCGCATCAACACACCCTTCCAGGTAACGTCCACATCCTGGACACGCTGGTCAGCCGCATCAACACACCCTTCCAGGTAACGTCCACATCCTGGACACGCTGGTCAGCCGCATCAACACACCCTTCCAGGTAACGTCCACATCCTAGACACGCTGGTCAGCCACATCAACACACCCAGGTAACGTCCACATCCTGGACACGCTGGTCAGCCGCATCAACACACCCTTCCAGGTAACGTCCACATCCTGGACACGCTGGTCAGCCGCATCGACACACCCTTCCAGGTAACGTCCACATCCTGGACACGCTGGTCAGCCGCATCGACACACCCTTCCAGGTAACGTCCACATCCTGGACACGCTGGTCAGCCACATCAACACACCCAGGTAACGTCCACATCCTGGACACGCTGGTCAGCCACATCAACACACCCTTCCAGGTAACGTCCACATCCTGGACACGCCGGTCAGCCGCATCGACACACCCTTCCAGGTAACGTCCACATCCTGGACACGCCGGTCAGCCGCATCGACACACCCTTCCAGGTAACGTCCACATCCTGGACACGCTGGTCAGCCACATCGACACACCCAGGTAACGTCCACATCCTGGACATGCTGGTCAGCCACATCGACACACCCAGGTAACGTCCACATCCTGGACACGCTGGTCAGCCGCATCAACACACCCTTCCAGGTAACGTCCACATCCTGGACACGCTGGTCAGCCGCATCAACACACCCTTCCAGGTAAGGTCCACATCCTGGACACGCTGGTCAGCCGCATCAACACACCCTTCCAGGTAACGTCCACATCCTGGACACGCTGGTCAGCCGCATCAACACACCCTTCCAGGTAACGTCCACATCCTGGACACGCTGGTCAGCCGCATCAACACACCCTTCCAGGTAACGTCCACATCCTGGACACGCTGGTCAGCCGCATCAACACACCCTTCCAGGTAACGTCCACATCCTGGACACGCTGGTCAGCCGCATCAACACACCCTTCCAGGTAACGTCCACATCCTGGACACGCTGGTCAGCCGCATCAACACACCCTTCCAGGTAACGTCCACATCCTGGACATGCTGGTCCGCGTAACGTCCACATCCTGGACATGCTGGTCAGCGTAACGTCCACATCCTGGACACGCTGGTCAGCCACATCGACACACCCAGGTAACGTCCACATCCTGGACACGCTGGTCAGCCGCATCAACACACGCTTCCAGGTAACGTCCACATCCTGGACACGCTGGTCAGCCACATCGACACACCCAGGTAACGTCCACATCCTGGACATGCTGGTCAGCCACATCGACACACCCAGGTAACGTCCACATCCTGGACACGCTGGTCAGCCGCATCAACACACCCTTCCAGGTAACGTCCACATCCTGGACACGCTGGTCAGCCGCATCAACACACCCTTCCAGGTAACGTCCACATCCTGGACACGCTGGTCAGCCGCATCAACACACCCTCCCAGGTAACGTCCACATCCTGGACACGCTGGTCAGCCGCATCAACACACCCTTCCAGGTAACGTCCACATCCTGGACACGCTGGTCAGCCGCATCAACACACGCTTCCAGGTAACGTCCACATCCTGGACACGCTGGTCAGCCACATCGACACACCCAGGTAACGTCCACATCCTGGACATGCTGGTCAGCCACATCGACACACCCAGGTAACGTCCACATCCTGGACACGCTGGTCAGCCGCATCAACACACCCTTCCAGGTAACGTCCACATCCTGGACACGCTGGTCAGCCGCATCAACACACCCTTCCAGGTAACGTCCACATCCTGGACACGCTGGTCAGCCGCATCAACACACCCTTCCAGGTAACGTCCACATCCTGGACACGCTGGTCAGCCGCATCAACACACCCTTCCAGGTAACGTCCACATCCTGGACACGCTGGTCAGCCGCATCAACACACCCTTCCAGGTAACGTCCACATCCTGGACACGCTGGTCAGCCGCATCAACACACCCTTCCAGGTAACGTCCACATCCTGGACACGCTGGTCAGCCGCATCAACACACCCTTCCAGGTAACGTCCACATCCTGGACACGCTGGTCAGCCGCATCAACACACCCTTCCAGGTAACGTCCACATCCTGGACACGCTGGTCAGCCGCATCGACACACCCTTCCAGGTAACGTCCACATCCTGGACACGCTGGTCAGCCGCATCGACACACCCTTCCAGGTAACGTCCACATCCTGGACACGCTGGTCAGCCACATCAACACACCCAGGTAACGTCCACATCCTGGACACGCTGGTCAGCCACATCAACACACCCTTCCAGGTAACGTCCACATCCTGGACACGCCGGTCAGCCGCATCGACACACCCTTCCAGGTAACGTCCACATCCTGGACACGCCGGTCAGCCGCATCGACACACCCTTCCAGGTAACGTCCACATCCTGGACACGCCGGTCAGCCGCATCGACACACCCTTCCAGGTAACGTCCACATCCTGGACACGCTGGTCAGCCGCATCAACACACCCTTCCAGGTAACGTCCACATCCTGGACACGCTGGTCAGCCGCATCAACACACCCTTCCAGGTAACGTCCACATCCTGGACACGCTGGTCAGCCGCATCAACACACCCTTCCAGGTAACGTCCACATCCTGGACACGCTGGTCAGCCGCATCAACACACCCTTCCAGGTAACGTCCACATCCTGGACACGCTGGTCAGCCGCATCAACACACCCTTCCAGGTAACGTCCACATCCTGGACACGCTGGTCAGCCGCATCAACACACCCTTCCAGGTAACGTCCACATCCTGGACACGCTGGTCAGCCACATCAACACACCCAGGTAACGTCCACATCCTGGACACGCTGGTCAGCCGCATCAACACACCCTTCCAGGTAACGTCCACATCCTGGACACGCTGGTCAGCCGCATCAACACACCCTTCCAGGTAACGTCCACATCCTGGACACGCTGGTCAGCCGCATCAACACACCCTTCCAGGTAACGTCCACATCCTGGACACGCTGGTCAGCCGCATCAACACACCCTTCCAGGTAACGTCCACATCCTGGACACGCTGGTCAGCCGCATCAACACACCCTTCCAGGTAACGTCCACATCCTAGACACGCTGGTCAGCCACATCAACACACCCAGGTAACGTCCACATCCTGGACACGCTGGTCAGCCGCATCAACACACCCTTCCAGGTAACGTCCACATCCTGGACACGCTGGTCAGCCGCATCGACACACCCTTCCAGGTAACGTCCACATCCTGGACACGCTGGTCAGCCGCATCGACACACCCTTCCAGGTAACGTCCACATCCTGGACACGCTGGTCAGCCACATCAACACACCCAGGTAACGTCCACATCCTGGACACGCTGGTCAGCCACATCAACACACCCTTCCAGGTAACGTCCACATCCTGGACACGCCGGTCAGCCGCATCGACACACCCTTCCAGGTAACGTCCACATCCTGGACACGCCGGTCAGCCGCATCGACACACCCTTCCAGGTAACGTCCACATCCTGGACACGCTGGTCAGCCACATCGACACACCCAGGTAACGTCCACATCCTGGACATGCTGGTCAGCCACATCGACACACCCAGGTAACGTCCACATCCTGGACACGCTGGTCAGCCGCATCAACACACCCTTCCAGGTAACGTCCACATCCTGGACACGCTGGTCAGCCGCATCAACACACCCTTCCAGGTAAGGTCCACATCCTGGACACGCTGGTCAGCCGCATCAACACACCCTTCCAGGTAACGTCCACATCCTGGACACGCTGGTCAGCCGCATCAACACACCCTTCCAGGTAACGTCCACATCCTGGACACGCTGGTCAGCCACATCAACACACCCAGGTAACGTCCACATCCTGGACACGCTGGTCAGCCGCATCAACACACCCTTCCAGGTAACGTCCACATCCTGGACACGCTGGTCAGCCGCATCGACACACCCTTCCAGGTAACGTCCACATCCTGGACACGCTGGTCAGCCGCATCGACACACCCTTCCAGGTAACGTCCACATCCTGGACACGCTGGTCAGCCACATCAACACACCCAGGTAACGTCCACATCCTGGACACGCTGGTCAGCCACATCGACACACCAGGTACGGGAGGGAGTCTGCAGGCTGAAGCACCTGCTCAGCACATGTGTCAACATCCCTTTTCAGATCCGTGAGCCTTCGTGCTAGCACTCACAAATACACACAACCGCACACATACAGTTGCAAAACATATTGAGTACTGTGCATATTTCAACCTAGAGTCTCCTAGTAACACTTAGTAGATAGCCTGGCCGCCTCAACCTGACATAAATTAGATCCTTCAGAAAGTTGTCTGTGAATCTTGCTGCTATGCTGTGTGAGTCATGTTTAAAATAACTGAGACTTGTTTTGCAGATAAATAGTTTCCCCAGAGGCCGTTTCCTAATAATTTAAACGAATATTTAAAATGTCAGTATCAAAGACAGCAGATAGTTATTGCGCATTGCCATGGAAACAATCTAATTAGTTGTTGGATTGATGATACAAGGCAAGTAAATATTAGGAAATGTGTCTAGTTCAAACAGGGGGAATTGCTGGAAAGGCTTCATTCATTAACATCCAACAGAGGCTTGTCAATTGAAACGTTCAAGGGCTCTCTTCACGGGACTACTCAACTGTGAAAAACGCTCCTGGGCTGATTTGTACTCTACAGGGTAGAAAACAACACTTCTCTGATACCTGCAGCCCATTTAACATTGATGGTTTTGAAAAGGATTTGATGTTTTAAACAACAACACAACTTAGATAACTAAGAAGGTAATTTTGGTCATGGTGGGCATCTGAGAGCTGGCTCAAAGAACAGTCTTTTATCTAAAAAATAAATCTGTTTAAAAGGCCTTGACAGGGAACAGGCCCCAAACCCTCATTATCAGAAGCAGGTTGTACTATAGCACTGAACCCAAAGCATCCTGTTTTTTAAATGTTATTTCACCTTTATTTAACCAGGTAGGCCAGTTGAGAACAAGTTCTCATTTACAACTGCGACCTGGCCAAGATAAAGCAAAGCAGTGCAACACAAGCAACAACACGGAGTTACACATGGAATAAACAAACGTACAGTCAATAACACAATAGAAAAAGTCTATATACAGTGTGTGCAAATGGAGTAAGGAGGTAAGGCAATAAATAGGCCATAGTAGCGAAGTAATTACAATTTAGCAAATTAACACTGGAGTGATAGATGTGCAGATGATGATGTGCAAGTAGAAATACTGGTGTGCAAAAGAGTAAAAAAGTAAATAAATAACAATATGGGGATGAGGTAGTTGGATGGGCTATTTACAGATGGGCTGTGTACGCTGGTCAGCCGCATCAACACACCCTTCCAGGTAACGTCCACATCCTGGACACGCTGGTCAGCCGCATCAACACACCCTTCCAGGTAACGTCCACATCCTGGACACGCTGGTCAGCCGCATCAACACACCCTTCCAGGTAACGTCCACATCCTGGACATGCTGGTCCGCGTAACGTCCACATCCTGGACATGCTGGTCAGCGTAACGTCCACATCCTGGACACGCTGGTCAGCCACATCGACACACCCAGGTAACGTCCACATCCTGGACACGCTGGTCAGCCGCATCGACACACCCTTCCAGGTAACGTCCACATCCTGGACACGCTGGTCAGCCGCATCGACACACCCTTCCAGGTAACGTCCACATCCTGGACACGCTGGTCAGCCACATCAACACACCCAGGTAACGTCCACATCCTGGACACGCTGGTCAGCCACATCGACACACCCTTCCAGGTAACGTCCACATCCTGGACACGCCGGTCAGCCGCATCGACACACCCTTCCAGGTAACGTCCACATCCTGGACACGCTGGTCAGCCGCATCAACACACCCTTCCAGGTAACGTCCACATCCTGGACACGCTGGTCAGCCGCATCAACACACCCTTCCAGGTAACGTCCACATCCTGGACACGCTGGTCAGCCGCATCAACACACCCTTCCAGGTAACGTCCACATCCTGGACACGCTGGTCAGCCGCATCAACACACCCTTCCAGGTAACGTCCACATCCTGGACACGCTGGTCAGCCGCATCAACACACCCTTCCAGGTAACGTCCACATCCTGGACACGCTGGTCAGCCGCATCAACACACCCTTCCAGGTAACGTCCACATCCTGGACACGCTGGTCAGCCACATCAACACACCCAGGTAACGTCCACATCCTGGACACGCTGGTCAGCCGCATCAACACACCCTTCCAGGTAACGTCCACATCCTGGACACGCTGGTCAGCCGCATCAACACACCCTTCCAGGTAACGTCCACATCCTGGACACGCTGGTCAGCCGCATCAACACACCCTTCCAGGTAACGTCCACATCCTGGACACGCTGGTCAGCCGCATCGACACACCCTTCCAGGTAACGTCCACATCCTGGACACGCTGGTCAGCCACATCAACACACCCAGGTAACGTCCACATCCTGGACACGCTGGTCAGCCGCATCAACACACCCTTCCAGGTAACGTCCACATCCTGGACACGCTGGTCAGCCGCATCAACACACCCTTCCAGGTAACGTCCACATCCTGGACACGCTGGTCAGCCGCATCAACACACCCTTCCAGGTAACGTCCACATCCTGGACACGCTGGTCAGCCGCATCAACACACCCTTCCAGGTAACGTCCACATCCTGGACACGCTGGTCAGCCGCATCAACACACCCTTCCAGGTAACGTCCACATCCTGGACACGCTGGTCAGCCACATCAACACACCCAGGTAACGTCCACATCCTGGACACGCTGGTCAGCCGCATCAACACACCCTTCCAGGTAACGTCCACATCCTGGACACGCTGGTCAGCCGCATCGACACACCCTTCCAGGTAACGTCCACATCCTGGACACGCTGGTCAGCCGCATCGACACACCCTTCCAGGTAACGTCCACATCCTGGACACGCTGGTCAGCCACATCAACACACCCAGGTAACGTCCACATCCTGGACACGCTGGTCAGCCACATCGACACACCAGGTACGGGAGGGAGTCTGCAGGCTGAAGCACCTGCTCAGCACATGTGTCAACATCCCTTTTCAGATCCGTGAGCCTTCGTGCTAGCACTCACAAATACACACAACCGCACACATACAGTTGCAAAACATATTGAGTACTGTGCATATTTCAACCTAGAGTCTCCTAGTAACACTTAGTAGATAGCCTGGCCGCCTCAACCTGACATAAATTAGATCCTTCAGAAAGTTGTCTGTGAATCTTGCTGCTATGCTGTGTGAGTCATGTTTAAAATAACTGAGACTTGTTTTGCAGATAAATAGTTTCCCCAGAGGCCGTTTCCTAATAATTTAAACGAATATTTAAAATGTCAGTATCAAAGACAGCAGATAGTTATTGCGCATTGCCATGGAAACAATCTAATTAGTTGTTGGATTGATGATACAAGGCAAGTAAATATTAGGAAATGTGTCTAGTTCAAACAGGGGGAATTGCTGGAAAGGCTTCATTCATTAACATCCAACAGAGGCTTGTCAATTGAAACGTTCAAGGGCTCTCTTCACGGGACTACTCAACTGTGAAAAACGCTCCTGGGCTGATTTGTACTCTACAGGGTAGAAAACAACACTTCTCTGATACCTGCAGCCCATTTAACATTGATGGTTTTGAAAAGGATTTGATGTTTTAAACAACAACACAACTTAGATAACTAAGAAGGTAATTTTGGTCATGGTGGGCATCTGAGAGCTGGCTCAAAGAACAGTCTTTTATCTAAAAAATAAATCTGTTTAAAAGGCCTTGACAGGGAACAGGCCCCAAACCCTCATTATCAGAAGCAGGTTGTACTATAGCACTGAACCCAAAGCATCCTGTTTTTTAAATGTTATTTCACCTTTATTTAACCAGGTAGGCCAGTTGAGAACAAGTTCTCATTTACAACTGCGACCTGGCCAAGATAAAGCAAAGCAGTGCAACACAAGCAACAACACGGAGTTACACATGGAATAAACAAACGTACAGTCAATAACACAATAGAAAAAGTCTATATACAGTGTGTGCAAATGGAGTAAGGAGGTAAGGCAATAAATAGGCCATAGTAGCGAAGTAATTACAATTTAGCAAATTAACACTGGAGTGATAGATGTGCAGATGATGATGTGCAAGTAGAAATACTGGTGTGCAAAAGAGTAAAAAAGTAAATAAATAACAATATGGGGATGAGGTAGTTGGATGGGCTATTTACAGATGGGCTGTGTACAGCTGCAGCGATCGGTAAGCTGCTCAGATAGCTGATGCTTAAAGTTAGTGAGGGAGATATAATTCTCCAGCTTCAGTGATTTTTGGAATTCGTTCCAGTCATTGGCAGCAGAGAACTGGAATGAAAGGCCGCCAAAGGAGGTGTTGGCTTTGGGGGTGACCAGTGAGATATACCTGCTGGAGTGCGTGTCATGGGTGGGTGTTGTTATGGTGACCAGTGAGCTGAGATAAGGCAGAGCTTTACTTAGCAAAGACTTATAGATGACCTGGAGCCAGTGGGTCTGGCGACGAATATGTAGCGAGGGTCAGCCGACGAGAGCATACAGGTCGCAGTGGGGGGTGGTATATGGGGCTTTGGTGACAAAACGGACGGCACTGTGATAAACTGCATCCAGTTTGCTGAGTAGAGTGTTGGAGGCTATTTTGTAAATGACATCGCCGAAGTCGAGGATCGGTAGGATAGTCAGTTTTATGAGGGTATGTTTGGCAGCGTGAGTGAAGGAGACTTTGTTGCGAAATAGGAAGCCGATTCTAGATTTGATTTTGGATTGGAGATGCTTAATGTGAGTCTGGAAGGAGAGTTTACAGTCTAACCAGACACCTAGGTATTTGTAGTTGTTCACATATTCTAAGTCAGAACCGTCCAGAGTAGTGATGCTAGTCGGGCGGGCAGCGAACGGTTGAAGAGCATGCATTTAGTTTTACTTGTATTTAAGAGCAGTTGGAGGCCACGGAAGGAGAGTTGTATGGCATTGAAGCTCATCTGGAGGTTAGTTAACACAGTGTCCAAAGAACGGCCAGAAGTATACAGAATGGTGTCGTCTGCTTAGAGGTGGATCAGGGAATCACCCACAGCAAGAGCGACATCGTTGATATATACAGAGATAAGAGTCGGCCCGAGAATTGAACCCTGTGGTACCCCCATAGAGACTGCCAGAGGTCCGGACAACAGGCGCTCCGATTTGACACACTGAACTCTATCTGAGAAATAGATGATGAGACAGGCGAGGCAGTCATTTGAGAAACCAAGGCTGTTGAGTCTGCCGATAAGAATGCGGTGATTGACAGAGTCGAAAGCCTTGACCAGGTCGACTCACTGTTGGTGAGTCGCCCTATTCTAAACCCTCAAATGGACAGACATTTCCCTACACTCCCTCATTATTCAGCTGTCAGCAACTCAGACAGATAGGCATACACCTGTTTCCACACGATTCAACCTAATCAAGACATACCCCATGCCTAAAACATAACTCATTAAGGACCTAGGGGCACTATTGCCTGGTTACATGCCAACTATGTGAAGTTGCATCAGGGATACTTACAAAACAAGTATCAACAAAAGCTGTGACTTCAGGCTGTCCATGGTCACTCGGCAACATTTAAACAGGTACGATGCTAGGTGCAGCCATTTTGAAATTCAGCCTTGGTAATCCGTTACTTGTTAATCCAGCCCTGCGATGTATTCCGGTCCTCTGAGGCCTTTATTTCATCATCTTGTGATGTTTATCTTTTTGGTGTTTTCCAGCTGGGTACTGTGTCTCTGGCTCTGTTCCAGACTCTCATTGGACTGTACTGTGAGGATGTGATGCTGCAGCTCATCTTGAGGTGAGTGGGTGGGGCCTGTTCTATGCATGTTCATGATAATATTATATGGAACATTTGGGGTGTATGATGTCTTTCTCTGTATACCTAGTTGAGGTATGCACATACACACACACACACACACACACACACACACACACACACACACACACACACACACACACACACACACACACACACACACACACACACACACACACACACACACACACACACACACACACACACTTAGAAATGCAGTTTCTCCTCTCAGCTAAGCCTCATTGTCTTACTGTAAATCATGGTACAGCTGATTGGTTTACCATGTGATGAGCCCTTACTCCGCTTTTTCTCCTTAACACCCAAACACCGACCCATCTGCATTTCTTGGTACAGCCACAACCCGCCGTCCTCCCCCTAACCCCAGTCTCAGTTCCCCCTGCTGGGGCTCCCTAACAGGATCTACCCCCCTCCTCTGGTTCTCCAGGTACCTGATCCCCTGTAATCACATGATGCTGAGCCAGAGACGCGTGGTGAAGGAGAGAGACTTCTACTCTGTGTCGGCCGCTAAGATCCTGGCGCTCACACCCTCCTGCTGCTCCCCCGAACACAGCCCCCCACCCCTCAGACAGCTGGACTCCATCCTCTGGTCAAAGGGTACAGACAACAGTCCTAACACTGGCACCATGGGTAAGATAGGTTCACTGGAGATTTCTAGCTGGCTCTGTACTTTATATATGCCTATCACTAGGGCAAGACAATGTAACATGCCACATGCAGAAGTAAAGTGGAATTAACCCCCTATTTACCCAGTTGCTTTGTATTTGAAGGTGATCTTTTGAATCCCTCAATGGTTCTCAGAGAATAAACTGTTACTTCTGAAGGATTTTAACAATGGGTTTCATTATTTTAGGTCGAGAGATAGACAATCTAGTTTCCTTTGTTTCAAGTGGCCTGAATATTTGTGTTTGGGATTTTAGGCCATGTGCTGCAGCTTAGTCTGAGTAGACGAAACGAATTAAGATCACATTTGATCCTAATCTGATTCACACTTCCCTCTCTTCTGTATTCACAATCGCAGCTTCAATGAGCTCTACGCTGAGCCAAAATCTCCCAACACACAAAAAGTTCCTTCACTGAGTTGCGACTAGTCATAACATTGTTGGTGGCGAGCGCTTTGACCTAATTTGTGGAGTATTTGCCAAAAACCAACAAAACACAAACCACACAGCCAAAGTGTTTGAACTGTCAAGATATCCATGATACAGCCCATCACCTTGGAAAGTTAACATGATATATATAGAACAACAGGGGTCGGCAACAGGTGCCCTGTGTGCCAAACTGGCCCCGCAAGTGATTTTCTTTGGCTCCCCAAGAAGACTGTAAAATCACCAGGAATTCAGCAAATAAATAGTTTAATCTAGGAAATCTGTTCCCAAGTATTCCCACAAATAAAAAATAGATAGATACAATAGATACAATCTCTGTTTGCGCTTAGTTGTGGTCAATTTGCAGTGTACAAATTATTTTCCGGCTCATTTGCTCGGACGAAAATGGTCCCGTGGCTGAATGTAGTTTCCTATCCTGTAGTAGAACATGTTCTATTCATAATGCATTATTCCTATCCCCATAGTAGAACATGTTCTATTGATAATGCATTATTCCTATCCCCGTAGTAGAATATGTTCTATTGATAATGCATTATTCCTACCCCCGTAGTAGAACATGTTCTATTGGTAATGCATTATTCCTATCCCCGTAGTAGAACATGTTCTATTCATAATGCATTTGTAACGATCGTCGTAGAGAGGTGACCAAGATGCAGCGTGGCACGTGTTCATGATTATTTATTTCAATCAAAAAACACTCGAACAAAAATAACAACGGGAAACGAAAGCACATAGTTCTGTCAGGTACAGAAACACAAAAGAGAAAACAACTACCCACAAACACAGGTGGGAAAAGGCTGCCTAAGTATGATTCCTAATCAGAGACAACGATAGACAGCTGCCTCTGATTAGGAACCATACTCGGCCCAAAACAAAGAAATACAAAACATAGAATGCCCACCCCACACCCTGACCTAACAAAATAAAGAAATAAACCGTCTCTCTCAGGTCAGGGCGTGACAGTACCCCCCCCCAAAGGTGCGGACTCCCGGCCGCAAACCTGAACCTATAGGGGAGGGTCCAGGTGGGCATCTATTCTTGGCGGCGGCTCTGGTTCGGGGCGTAGCCCCCACTCCGACCGCTGATCCCCCCGCTTCTGTGTCACCGGAGGAACCAGACCGTGGATCATCGCCGGAGGCTCTGAACTGCCGACCGCCGCTGAAGACTCTGGGCTGCAGGCCGCCGCTGAAGACTCTGGGCTGCAGGCCGTCTCAGGAGGTTCCGGGCTGCAGGCCGTCGCAGGAGGTTCCGGGCTGCAGGCCGTCGCAGGAGGTTCCGGGCTGCAGGCCGTCGCAGGAGGTTCCGGGCTGCAGGCCGTCGCAGGAGGTTCCGGGCTGCAGGCCGTCGCAGGAGGTTCCGGGCTGCAGGCCGTCTCAGGAGGTTTCAGGCTGTAGGCCGTCTCAGGAGGTTCTGGGCTGTAGGCCGTCTCAGGAGTTTCCGTACTGGGGACCGTCGCTACAGGCTACAGGATCATCACTGCAGGCTCCGCTCCATGGATCACCACTGGAGGCTTTGTGCCATGGATCATCACTGGAGGCTCCGGGCCATGGATCATTACTGGAGGCTCTGGGCCATGGATCATCCCTACAGGCTTCTTGCCATGGATTATCCCTACAGGCTTCGTGCCATGGATCATCTCTACAGGCTCTGGGCCATGGATCATCCCTACAGGCTTCTTGCCATGGATTATCCCTACAGGCTTCTTGCCATGGATTATCCCTACAGGCTCCGGGCCATGGATCATCCCTACAGGCTTCTTGCCATGGATTATCACTTGAGGCTCCGGGGCATGGATTATCACTGGAGGCTTCGTGCATGGATCATCACTGGAGGCTTCGTGCATGGATCATCCCTACAGGCTCTGGGCCATGGATAATCACTGGAGGATTCTTACGTGGAGCTGGAACGGGTCTCACCGGACTGAGGAGACGTACTGACAGCCTGGTACGTGGAGCAGGCACAGGGCGTACCAGGCTGAATAGACTCACTGGAGGGAGAGCGCGAGGAGCAGGCACAGGGCGTACTGGGCTGTGGAGGCGCACTGGAGGGAGAGTGCGAGGAGCAGGCACAGGACATACTGGGCTGTGGAGGCCCACTGGAGGGAGAGTGCGAGGAGCAGGCACAGGACATACTGGGCTATGGAGGCGCACTGGAGGGAGAGTGCGAGGAGCAGGCACATGCTCACCACGATAAGCACGGGGAGTTGGCTCAGGGCTCAGGTCTCAACCCTGACTCCACCAATCTACCCGTGTGCCGGGGGGCTGCCTCTCGTGCTTCCGTCCTTGCCGTGCTAGTTCCTCTTTCACTGCCTTCACCTGCTTCCCCGGCAGGCTTCTGCATCTCTCCAATACTTGTCCCCAAGTCCAGTCTATCCTCTCTCGCAACTCCTCCTGAGACCAGGAATCCATCTCCTCCCGGGCACGCTGCTTGATCCAGTTGTGGTGGGTAGTTCTGTAACGATCGTTGTAGAGAGGTGACCAATATGCAGCGTGGCACGTGTTCATGATTATTTATTTAAATCAAATAAACACTCGAACAAAAATAACAATGGGAAACGAAAGCGCATAGTTCTGTCAGGTACAGAAACACAAAACAGAAAACAACTACCCACAAACACAGGTTGGAAAAGGCTGCCTAAGTATGATTCCTAATCAGAGACAACGATAAACAGCTGCCTCTGATTAGGAACCATACTCGGCCCAAAACAAAGAAATACAAAACATAGAATGCCCACCCCACACCCTGACCTAACAAAATAAAGAAATAATCCGTCTCTCTCAGGTCAGGGCGTGACAGTACCCCCCCCCCCAAGGTGCGGACTCCCGGCCGCAAACCTGAACCTATAGGGGAGGGTCCGGGTGGGCATCTATTCTTGGCGGCGGCTCTGGTTCGGGGCGTAGCCCCCACTCCGACCGCTGATCCCCCCGCTTCTGTGTCACCGGAGGAACCAGACCGTGGATCATCGCCGGAGGCTCTGAACTGCCGACCGCCGCTGAAGACTCTGGGCTGCAGGCCGCCGCTGAAGACTCTGGGCTGCAGGCCGTCGCAGGAGGTTCCGGGCTGCAGGCCGTCGCAGGAGGTTCCGGGCTGCAGGCCGTCTCAGGAGGTTTCGGGCTGTAGGCCGTCTCAGGAGGTTCTGGGCTGTAGGCCGTCTCAGGAGTTTCCGTACTGGGGACCGTCGCTACAGGCTACAGGATCATCACTGTAGGCTCCGCGCCATGGATCACCACTGGAGGCTTTGTGCCATGGATCATCACTGGAGGCTCCGGGCCATGGATCATTACTGGAGGCTCTGGGCCATGGATCATCACTGGAGGTTTCGTGCCATGGATCATCTCTACAGGCTCCGGGCCATGGATCATCACTGGAGGTTTCGTGCCATGGATCATCTCTACAGGCTCCGGGCCATGGATCATCCCTACAGGCTTCTTGCCATGGATTATCCCTACAGGCTTCGTGCCATGGATCATCTCTACAGGCTCTGGGCCATGGATCATCCCTACAGGCTTCTTGCCATGGATTATCCCTACAGGCTTCTTGCCATGGATTATCACTTGAGGCTCCGGGGCATGGATTATCACTGGAGGCTTCGTGCATGGATCATCACTGGAGGCTTCGTGCATGGATCATCCCTACAGGCTCCGGGCCATGGATAATCACTGGAGGATTCTTACGTGGAGCTGGAACGGGTCTCACCAGACTGAGGAGACGTACTGACAGCCTGGTACGTGGAGCAGGCACAGGGCGTACCAGGCTGAATAGACTCACTGGAGGGAGAGCGCGAGGAGCAGGCACAGGGCGTACTGGGCTGTGGAGGCGCACTGGAGGGAGAGTGCGAGGAGCAGGCACAGGACATACTGGGCTGTGGAGGACCACTGGAGGGAGAGTGCGAGGAGCAGGCACAGGACATACTGGGCTATGGAGGCGCACTGGAGGGAGAGTGCGAGGAGCAGGCACATGCTCACCACGATAAGCACGGGGAGTTGGCTCAGGGCTCAGGTCTCAACCCTGACTCCGCCAATCTACCCGCGTGCCGGGGGGCTGCCTCTCGTGCTTCCGTCCTTGCCGTGCTAGTTCCTCTTTCACTGCCTTCACCTGCTTCCCCGGCAGGCTTCTGCATCTCTCCAATACTTGTCCCCAAGTCCAGTCTATCCTCTCTCGCAACTCCTCCTGAGACCAGGAATCCATCTCCTCCCGGGCACGCTGCTTGATCCAGTTGTGGTGGGTAGTTCTGTAACGATCGTTGTAGAGAGGTGACCAATATGCAGCGTGGCACGTGTTCATGATTATTTATTTAAATCAAATAAACACTCAAACAAAAATAACAATGGGAAACGAAAGCGCACATTTCTGTCAGGTACAGAAACACAAAACAGAAAACAACTACCCACAAACACAGGTTGGAAAAGGCTGCCTAAGTATGATTCCTAATCAGAGACAACGATAGACAGCTGCCTCTGATTAGGAACCATACTCGGCCCAAAACAAAGAAATACAAAACATAGAATGCCCACCCCACACCCTGACCTAACAAAATAGAGAAATAAACCGTCTCTCTCAGGTCAGGGCGTGACAGCATTATTCCTATCCCCGTAGTAGAACATGTTCTATTCATAATGCATTATTCCTATCCCCGTAGTAGAACATGTTCTATTCATAATGCATTATTCCTATCCCCGTAGTAGAACATGTTCTATTCATAATGCATTATTCCTATCCCCGTAGTAGAACGTGTTCTATTGATAATGAATTATTCCTATCCCTCTAGTAGAACATGTTCTATTGATAATGTATTATTCCTATCCCCGTAGTAGAACGTGTTCTATTGATAATGAATTATTCCTATCCCTATAGTAGAACATGTTCTATTGATAATGTATTATTCCTATCCCCGTAGTAGAACATGTTCTATTGATAATGCATTATTCCTATCCCCGTAGTAGAACATGTTCTATTGATAATGCATTATTTGTCAGGTGCGTCGTAGTGATGGGACCAAACTGCAGCGGGTATCGTGCTCATCTTCTTTTATTTATATAAGTGAACACTTAAACAAAATAAATCGACGTCAACCAACAGTTCCGTAAGGACACAAGGACTATACGAAAAACAACTACCCACAAAACACATGAAGAAAAAAACCCTACTTAAATATGATCTCTAATCAGAGGCAACGAGATTCAGCTGCCTCCAATTAGAGATCAACCCAAAATACACAACATAGAAACATAAG
Organism: Salmo trutta; assembly: GCF_901001165.1. Lineage (NCBI taxonomy): Eukaryota > Metazoa > Chordata > Actinopteri > Salmoniformes > Salmonidae > Salmo > Salmo trutta. Next base: position 12,168,668 of record NC_042967.1, on the reverse strand, counting down.
AACTAGAATAAACACATAGAAACAGATAACATAGAACATAAACCAAAAACCCCGAAACACACAAAACAAACACCCCCTGCCACGCCCTGACCAAACTACAATAACGAATAACCCCTTTTACTGGTCAGGACGTGACATTATTCCTATCCACATAGTAGAACATGTTCTATTGGCAATGCATTATTCCTATCCCCATAGTAGAACATGTTCTATTGATAATGAATTATTCCTATCCCCGTAGTAGAACGTGTTCTATTGATAATGCATTATTCCTATCCCCATAGTAGAACATGTTCTATTGATAATGCATTATTCCTATTCCTGTAGTAGAACGTGTTCTATTGATAATGCATTATTCCTATCACTGTAGTAGAACATGTTCTATTGATAATGCATTATTCCTATCTATTTGCTATTCCTTATCAAGAGTCATTCAACATCCATCAGTTATGGTTCTGTATGATCTTTACATGAAGTCTCATGTTGTCAGATTAATAACATAAGAGGCCTTATTAGAAAGTGTTTTTATCAACTCATGAAATCTCAATTAAATCAGTTTAGCCTCCTGTGGTTAATTGTCAACGTCATTAGTTCTGCTGTGCGTGAATGCAGCGTGCATGCAGCGCAGTGTGTCAGCCAGGATTAGTTATATTATTCATCACACTGACTTGTTCTGTTTCCTGTCTGTCTGTCTGTCTGTCTGTCTGTCTGTCTGTCTGTCTGTCTGTCTGTCTGTCTGTCTGTCTGTCTGTCTGTCTGTCTGTCTGTCTGTCTGTCTCTCTCTCTCTCTCTCTGTCTGTCTGTCTGTCTGTCTGTCTGTCTGTCTGTCTCTGTCTGTCTGTCTGTCTGTCTGTCTGTCTGTCTGTCTGTCTGTCTGTCTGTCTGTCTGTCTGTCTGTCTCTCTCTCTCTCTGTCTCTCTCTCTCTCTGTCTCTCTGTCTCTGTCTGTCTCTGTCTGTCTGTCTGTCTCTCTCTGTCTCTCTGTCTGTCTGTCTGTCTGTCTGTCTGTCTGTCTGTCTGTCTGTCTCTCTCTGTCTCTCTGGCTCTCTCTCTGTCTATCACTGTTTCGATACATTACTGACTTGTAGTGCTCCCTATCGTTCTGTCTGTTTTTCAGAGACAGAGGAGACCTTTTTGGAGGAGGATGGCTCGGGCTACTCCTGCGTCATCGGCTCTGAGATCTACCTGGACGTCAACTACCTGCACTACCTTTACAACGCCCGCCTGGGCATCAGCAGCTGCATCCGGGCCTGCCAGGTGTGGTCGGCCCCCTACGATGGAGAGGATCCCCCTCCAGAGGAGTACCAGCCCAGTGCCCTGGAGGAGGCTGGGGCCAGGGGACGCCAAGCCCAGACGGTCAACCCCAAGAGGTCACATCCCCATCCACGGCCTCGTCCCCCCTGCCCGCCCCAGACCACAGACCCAGCCCCTACTAATCAACTAGAGCTGGAGTGGGACGATAGTTATGATGCCGGTCCGGTGGTGTCCCCCGAGGCTGCTGCTGCTGAGAGTAGTAGACCTCCACAGCCGCCTGCAGCCGAGCCGCCCAAACACATCCAGGAGATGAGGAGGACTGCCATCATGCTGGTTAAGGGTTCCTACAACGAGGAGTCCGACTTCCAGGATGATGTCATGATCTATGACCTTGTGGCAAAGAAGGACGCCTGCGATACTGTGGATCGCCGCAGACCCAGCAGGGAGACACTACTGGAATCTGAAATGGACTCAGAATTGAACCTTGAGGAGGACCATTTCAAAGAATCCAGTCTGCAGGAGAAGGATGAGGTCCCCCTCAGCAATGGCCTGAGTCTTCCACTCCATCCCACCAACATGGAGGTCAAAAGCTCGGAGGTCACAAAGGGGTCAAAGGAGGTCAAAGCTCATGTTGCGGACCACAACTCCAACCTCCAGAGCCCCTCGGCTACTGAGGTGGGGGACGACCTCATGGGTCAGTACGAGGAGCTGATTCGTACGCTGGGCAGCGACGAGGCCGGGACTGGGGGGAGCAGCCCTGTGAAAACGGTGGACAAAGAGTTCCGGAATCCTGTGGTCAACCCCATGGAGGAGGACGAGGTGGACTTCAGCTCCTTCTCTATGGATACGCCAGAGCTGGAGAAGCAGCACTCGTCCCTGTTTGGGACCAAGCTCCGCAGTGGCAGCACTAGGAGCCATTCGGTGCCTTTTACAGGTAAGAAAAAACAACACTCTCAGAAATAAAAGTCTTAACTTTTCTACAATATCTTCACCAGGTATGAAGGTCAGCTCTCTAACACGTGTCAAGAATTTGCTGAAGAATCACAACGTGGTTATCTTACAATGCATTTGGCTCACGGCGAGAGAGAGAGAGAGAGAGGGGGAGAGAGAGAGAGCCTTTACTCAGACTGTCAAACCTGGTTAAATAACAGACAGATAAAACTTCAGTGAGTAAAGTCTCTCTCTCTCTTCCTGTGTAGATTGAAGTATTATCTGCCTTACTTTAAGACTTGTTCTTGATCTTTAACCAGGTTCGACAGTCTGAGTGAAGACTCTCTTTCTCTCTTCCTGTAGGGCCATTTGTCAGTGTGCTGTTGTCACGCCTGGAGAACATGCTGGATAACTCTCTCCATGTCAACCTCCTGCTGACTGGTATACTGGCCCAGCTGGCTGCCTACCCCCAGCCCCTGCTGCAATCCTTCCTCCTCAACACCAACATGGTGTTCCAGCCCAGCGTGCGCTCACTCTATCAGGTACAGATAGTGTGTGTGTGTGTGTGTGTGTGTGTGTGTGTGTGTGTGTGTGTGTGTGTGTGTGTGTGTGTGCGACTGTGAGTGTGACTGTCACCAGCCCAGTGTCCACTCCCGCTCCTAGATTCCATTAATTCTGTCAGTCTGTCTGTCCATCTATCTCTATGTATAGACTTTCAGTCTGTCTGTCCATCTATCTCTATGTATAGACTTTCAGTCTGTCTGTCCATCTATCTCTATGTATAGACTTTCAGTCTGTCTGTCCATCTATCTCTATGTATAGACTTTCAGTCTGTCTGTCCATCTATCTCTATGTATTGACTTTCAGTCTGTCTGTCCATCTATCTCTATGTATTGACTTTCAGTCTCTGTCTATCTGTATCCTTTGTTCTCTCTCAATGACTTTGAGGCTGAGATGGACACAGTCCTACTGTTAAGATACTCATCATAGACACTGCATTGCACGCCTACTCAAAAGAGAGACAACTCTCTTCGTAAACATTTCACTCTGCTCCATTTAGTAAGCATTTGAGGTGTAAAAACGCCCTCCCCCCCAAAAAACGGTTTGCTTTTCTTCCTCACTGCTCTAAGCTGTTTAAACCTCTGGAGACTCATGAAACAACCTGTTAGAAGTTAGAGAGGAGGGATCCGTTATGAATAGTATTAATTAGAGAGGAGATTATGAATACTATGCCTGTGTCCCAAATTGATACTTATTCCCTATATAGTTGTAACGATCGTCGCCTGGTGACGAGGAAGCGGACCAAAACGCAGCTGGGAGCGAACACATGTTTATTGAACACACTGGAATTAAACACAAAATCAAGAAAAAATGTCGATATGTTACGTGCTCAAAACAAAGAGACAACAACCCACAAAACAGCGTGGGGAAAACAGCACTTAAATGTGATCCCAATCAGAGACAATTAGCGACAGCTGTCTCTGATTGGGAATCGACAGAACCCAACCTAGAATTTCCCACCTAGAGCCTACACAAGGCTAAAACGTAAACAAAACACAAACCAAGGAAAAATACCTAACATGACACACCCTGACCCAATATCCCCGAGTTCACCTGGTCAGGGCGTGACAGAAACCCCCCCCCAACGGTGCGTACTCCCGGCGCACCAAACTTAAGTCTATTAGGGGGGGGACCCGGGTGGGCGCCTCACCCTCGGTGGAGGCTCTGGCCCCGGGCGTGTTCTCTCCCCCGCCTTCACCTTAACCCTACCCCTCTGGCCCGGACTGGACCACTGTGGAGCGGCATGCTCAGGCTCCGGAGCGGAGCCGTCGACCGGAACAGGATTGGGCACCGGTGGACCAGACACGGGCCGTGCCGGACTGTGGACACGCACCGTGGGCATGGTGCGGGGAACAGGAACGGGCCGGACAGGACTGTGGACACGCACCGTGGGCTTGGTGCGGGGAACAGGGACGGGCCGGACAGGACTGTGGACACCCACCGTGGGCTTGGTGCGGGGAACAGGGACGGGCCGGACAGGACTGTGGACACGCACCGTGGGCTTGGTGCAGGGAACAGGGATGGGCCGGACAGGACTGGGGACACGCACCACTAACCTGGTGCGGGGAGCAGGGACGGGCCGGACAGGACTGGGGACACGCACCACTAACCTGGTGCGGGGAGCAGGAACGGGCCGGACAGGACTGGGGACACGCGCCACTAACCTGGTGCGTGGAGCAGGAATGGGCCGGACAGGACTGGGGACACGCACCACTAACCTGGTGCGGGGAGCAGGGACGGGCCGGGCCGGACTGGGGACACGCACCACTAACCTGGTGCGGGGAGCAGGGACGGGCCGGACAGGACTGGGGACACGCACCACTGACTTGGTGCGGGGAGCAGGGACGGGCCGGACAGGACTGGGGACACGCACCACTAACCTGGTGCGGGGAGCAGGAACGGGCCGGACAGGACTGGGGACACGCACCACTAACCTGGTGCGGGGAGCAGGGACGGGCCGGACAGGACTGGGGACACGCACCGTGGGCTTGGTGTGGGGAACAGGGATGGGCCGGACAGGACTGGGGACACGCACCACTAACCTGGTGCGGGGAGCAGGGACGGGCCGGACAGGACTGGGGACACGCACCACTAACCTGGTGCGGGGAGCAGGAACGGGCCGGACAGGACTGGGGACACGCACCACTAACCTGGTGCGGGGAGCAGGGACGGGCCGGGCCGGACTGGGGACACGCACCACTAACCTGGTGCGGGGAGCAGGGACGGGCAGGACTGGGGACACGCACCACTGACTTGGTGCGGGGAGCAGGGACGGGCCGGACAGGACTGGGGACACGCACCACTAACCTGGTGCGGGGAGCAGGAACGGGCCGGACAGGACTGGGGACACGCACCACTAACCTGGTGCGGGGAGCAGGGACGGGCCGGACAGGACTGGGGACACTCACCACTAACCTGGTGCGGGGAGCAGGGATGGGTCGGACAGGACTGGGGACACGCACCACTAACCTGGTGCGGGGAGCAGGGACGGGCCGGACAGGACTGGGGACACGCACCAATAACCTGGTGCGGGGAGCAGGGACGGGCCAGACAGGACTGTGAACATGTACTGGTGACCTGAAGCGTGGAGCCGGTTTAGCCACTCGTCCTGGCTGGATGCCCATCCTAGCACGGCATGTGCTGGGCATGTCCACCGGACGCACCGGGCTGTGCGGGCGCACTGGCGACACAGCGCGCAACTCCGCTTCCCATGGCTTGGTGCGGGGAGCAGGAACGGGCCGGGCAGGACTGTGGACACGCACCGTGGGCTTGGTGCGGGGAACAGGAACGGGCCAGACAGGACTGTGAACACGCACTGGTGACCTGAAGCGTGGAGCCGGTTTAGCCACTCGTCCTGGCTGGATGCCCATCCTAGCACGGCATGTGCTGGGCATGTCCACCGGACGCACCGGGCTGTGCGGGCGCACTGGCGACACAGCGCGCAACTCCGCTTCCCATGGCTTGGTGCGGGGAGCAGGAACGGGCCGGGCAGGACTGTGGACACGCACCGTGGGCTTGGTGCGGGGAACAGGAACGAGCCAGACAGGACTGTGAACACGCACTGGTGACCTGAAGCGTGGAGCCGGTTTAGCCACTCGTCCTGGCTGGATGCCCATCCTAGCACGGCATGTGCTGGGCATGTCCACCGAACGCACCGGGCTGTGCGGGCGCACTGGCGACACAGCGCGCAACTCCGCATACCATGGCTCCTCCTCCAGATCTTCCCTCTGCAGGTCCTCAATCAAACGCCTCATCTCCTTCTCTTCCTCCGCCGTCATCCCCCACGAGAGCAGTGGTCTGGGCTCTTCCTCTGCCCTTCCGGACCACCCCATTAGCCCCCCCCAAAAAATTTCTTGGGGGTGTTTTCCGGGCCTCCTCGACCGCTGCCTGCGACTCCGTCTACCGGCTGGCTTTACCTCCTCGACCTGGGAATCCGTCCGCCAGGGTCCTTTCCCCGACATGATCTCCTCCCAGGTCCAGAACTCCTTCCCCTCGCGAGCCCATCTCTCGCGCTCCTTTTCCTCCCGCTGCTTGGTCCTGGTTCGGTGGGTTGTTCTGTAACGATCGTCGCCTGTTGACGAGGAAGCGGACCAAAACGCAGCTGGGAGCGAACACATGTTTATTGAACACACTGGAATTAAACATGTACACAAAATCAAGAAAAAATGTTGATACGTTACGTGCTCAAAACAAAGAGACAACAACCCACAAAACAGCGTGGGGAAAACAGCACTTAAATGTGATCCCAATCAGAGACAATTAGCGACAGCTGTCTCTGATTGGGAATCAACAGAACCCAACCTAGAATTTCCCACCTAGAGCCTACACAAGGCTAAAACGTAAACAAAACACAAACCAAGGAAAAATACCTAACATGACACACCCTGACCCAATATCCCCGAGTTCACCTGGTCAGGGCGTGACAATAGTGCACTACTTTTAACCAGAGCCTTATGGACCCTGGGTAAAAGTAGTGCACTATATAGGGGATAGGGTGCCATTTGGGACGCAAGCCTATGAGCGGTGTACACTTAACGTAGCAATGAAAACAGAGTTCAAAATGGCTGTGAAACAAGTCTAGTGAGATTTTTTTAACACAGTGTTTTTCTCTCCTGCTGGCTGATTCATGCATAATTGAATAGAGGATGTGTAAACAAGTAAATCAAAATGGAATGGGGCTGTTTGAAAGCTGGCATTAAAGGGAATGTTTGGATGGGGATGAAAGGGGATGGCGAGTTGTTGATGTACAAACACTGGGTACTTCATTTTCATTAGGGTCCAGATTAAAATAGGTGGATTGTTTGTCATGGAGATGAATGCGGTTTGGTTCTCTCATCATCAGTGTGTCTTGTCTTGCTTAATGTCCTTGTTTTGTCTGGTTTATGCCTCTGGTTTTGTTTTCAATCGTGTGACATGCTTTTATGCAAAAGCTACCCGTTTTACACCTAATAGTGTGTATAGCAATACTCTTGGCATCAAGTACGTAAAGCCTGTTGGCTTAATTCAGTCAAAACAAACTTTCTTTGATAAGGCATCTTGCGCTGTGGAAATGCAGAGTGCATTCATTTTTCTCAATAGAACAATACAATGTTTTATGTGTGCAAAAAACAAAAACAATTCAGCATGGTTATCTCATTGATCCACCATCTTGTTTCAATGTAAGCTCGCGAGATGAGGATAGCCGAACGAGACTACCTCATTGTAGCTTTGATACAATATTTATCCTGTACTTTCTGTGCTCTGGCAGCTACAGTGCCTTCAGAAAGTATTCACACCCCTTGACTTTTTCCACATTCTGATGTGTTACAGCCTGAATTTAAAATGTATTAAATATACATTTTGTGTCACTGATCGACACAGAATACTCCATAATATCAAAGTGGAATTTTGTTAGTAGAACATTTTTGAAATGAATAAAAAATGAAATGCTGAAATGTATTGAGTCTAAGTATTCAACCCCTTTTGTTATGGCAAGCCTAAGTAAATTCAGGAGTAAACATGTTCTTAACAAATCACATAGATTTAATGGACTCATTCTGTGTTTAATAATAGTGGTTAACAGGATTTCAGAATGACTACCGCAAACATACAATTATCTGTAAGGTCACTCAATCGAGTAATACATTTCAAGCACAGATTCAAAGACCAGGGAGATTTTTCAATGACTCGCATTAAAAAGCAAACGCTGAATATCCCTTTGAGCATGGTGATGTTATTAATACAAAGATACAGGCGTCCTTCCTAACTCATTTGCCAGAGAGGAAGGAAACTGCTCAGGGATTTCACCATGAGGCCAATGATGATTTTAAAACGGTTACAAAGTTGAATGGCTGTGATATGAGAAAGCTGAGAATAGATCAACTACATTGTAGTTACTCCACAATACTAACTTAAATGACAGTAAAAAGAAGGAAGCCTGTATAGAATAAAAATATTCCAAAACATGCATTCTGTTTGCAACAAGACACTTAAGTAATACTGTAAAACATTAGGCAAAGAAAGGAACTATTTGCCCTGAATACTGCATCATGTTATGGGAATGCTTGTCATCAGCAAGGACTAGGGAGTTTTTTAGGCTAAAAAGAAACAGAATAAAGCTAAGCACAGGCAAAGTCCTAGAGGAAAACCTGATTCAGTCTTCTTTCCAACAGACACTGGGAGACTAATTCACCTTTCAGCAGGAAAATAACCTAAAACACAAATTTATACTGGTGTTGCTTACCAAGACGACATTGAGTGTTCCTGAATGGCCGAGTTACAGTTCTAACTTAAATCGGTTTGAAAATCTATGGCAAGACTTGAAAATGGCTTTCTAGCAATGATCAACAACCAACTTGACAGAGCTTGAATAATATTTTGACTAATAATGGGAAAATATTGTACAATTCAGCTGTGCAAAGCTCTTGGAGACTTACCCAGAAAGACTCACAACTGTAATTGGTGCCAAAGGTGATTCTAACATGTATTGTCTCAGTGGGTGAATAATTATCTAATCATGTATTAGTGTTTTATTTTTCATCAATTCTAACATTTATTAAAACATTTTTCTTCCACTTTGACAGAGTATTTTGTGTAGATCGTTACAATTAAATCCATATTTAATCCCTCTTTGTAACACAACAAAATTTGGAAAAGGTCAAGGAGTGTGAATACTTTCTGAAGGCACTGTATTTCCTGTCTGATGTTCTACTGATGTTACTATATATGTGTTTCCATATCAGGTACTAGCCTCCCTTAAGAACCAGATAGAGCAGCAGGCCTCGACCAAGAAGGACTTCCCAGAGCTGATCACCTCCGCCCAGCACTGCCTCCTGGCCAGGGAGAGTTCCCTCAAGGGTCAAGGTGAGACTTGATTGACTACAGTACCCATAATGCTCTGTCCTACATATCCAGTTCCATGTTAGTAAAGATGTTCTGAAGCTAACGTAATGGCTTCCCTGCCAGGATACATAAAGTGTTTAACAACCGTATAACTGTGGACTGTTACTTACTGGTAGTATAAATGTTTTGTTTGAAGAGAGGTTGTTCAATGTTGAATTCTGAGCTTTATTGTGAGCTATCCTATGAACATCATTAGAATGTAATTTAGGTCTGTTTTGTAGCCAATAGCCATAGATAGCCAGGTCATTGAGATTAGAATAGATACAGGCAAAGCTTCCGGAGGATTTGAGGCAATATCCTAGATCATAAGACCAGCAATGATCCTAGCAATAATGTTGTTTCTAATTGCTGCAATGCAATGAAGCACCACTGAAGATTAAAACTGTATCTGTGCTTAGTTTGTGTTGTGTTTGGTTCCTCCTCGAGGACTTGGAGAATATATTCAGCTTGGTCATGAAGCATTGCAGCAATGGAGAAACAACTCCGGTCCTTCTGACGTTCTTCTCATACTTCTCTAGTCTACTGCATTCCCAATGGTTTCTCCCCACCATTTTATCTGCGAGCTTTCTCTCTGAGCAAGGAATGTATGGGTATGAGATTGCATGAGATTTAAAAAGGAAAATGAGACTGATATAAAAGGGAGAATTTCTTCTTTCAAGTGGACTAACATGAGCTTGCTACAATGTCCAACTGCAGTTAAACGTTACTATTACTAATGTCTTATTTTTCCTCTCTATTTACTTATCCTCCACAGATACAAACAGCGGCGACAGCCGAGAATGTTCCCCCCTGGAGGCAGGAAGGATGATGAAGAGCTCTCCTCCTCCCCAGCCCAAGACCATTTCCCTGGCCAGGACCGAGGTCTTCGCTACCGTCCTCTTCACAGAGTTCCTCAAAGAACTGGCGGCCATTGCGCAGGAGCACTCAATACTATCACACGCCCCTATGGAGGAGTAACGATATAATAACATTATTATTATTATAATGTTTTAATAATGTTATGGTAGCATTGTCTCACAGGGAAGTGAGTGTCTGTCCCTGACCTGTTGTGTTCACACGGGTCATTTTAAACGTTTTAAAAAGACTCTTTGAAAGTGTTTCATGTTTTCCAACACTACTTGATGTAGAAGACTATACCTCTTGGATTGATTCACTCGTCTTTTATCGCTCTCCCTGAGGTAGTTTTTAAATTGGGTTATATATATATATATATATATATATATATATTTGAGACTAATATATTTTTCCAAACCAATATATAAAAACGGCGGGCTCTGATGTACAGTAACACATAACTTACAGGAATCTCTCACCCATTTTATGCATTTGCCATTGATGCCCTCAGACAGGCTCATATGTATATGGCTCTGCCCTCAGAGAGTTGTATGCATAGGCCTATGTCACATCCAAGGAGCAGGTCATGTGATTTATAATGACTGGAAAGTACTGACCTACTTCAAGCCTTTGGTGGAACCCCTGCACCAACCAATAAGAATGCAGAAATGGAAGCTTGGGGCTAATCGACCAAAGACTGAATAGAATGGAACAGGCTGAATGGAACAATGGGAAGTTAACGATACGCAAAGGACACATAATCTGTCCCTTTAGGCTTTTAGACTTACAAAATTGCATTCATAAATGTCAGTGTACTGCCCTGGTAGCAACAGCCTCTCCAGTGACCAGCTCTAGTTGTCTTGTAGTGATGGCCACCATACAATGGGGACTTATACGTGGCCTTACCGAAATCTCTGGTGGTGCCGTGTTGACACCCTGGGGTTGCATGCTGTACTGGAAATAATCAGGAGCCTATTTTTCAGGATCTCTCCCTGCGGAATATTCATCACTAATCACATTTTATTTGTCACATGCTTCGTAAACAACAGGTGTAGACTAACAGTGAAGTACTTACTTACAGGCCCTTCCAGACAATGCAGAGAGAAAGAAAATAGAGAAATAGTGGAAAAGTAATAACAAATCCACAATGAGTAACGCTAACTTGGCTGTAAACACGGGGGTACCAGTAACAAGTACCCTAGCAGCACCTCTCTAAACTCTACTGTTTAGCGCGTTGGTGTTAGAAGCGGGATGCTAGTGGGAGTCCCATTCATCTCATACTTACTTTATGAGTTGGTGTAGACCATGGCATTCACTAATGTTATGTATCTGGTGGTCGTTGTTGTTCAAAACTCGTGACTGAAGGAGAGGCCTAGTAACTTAGAAGATCAGGCTCACTGTACAGAACAAGTTTGGGTGTCGCTAAATACCTTAAATCAAACACTTTCTTTGTTCAATAGACATATTTCAATGATGTTATGTTTTCAATGCACATTAGATAATCAAGTTAGAAGTTTTTTTTTTAAATGTAGGGGTGTACTTAAGGACACTGGTTTCTTCTGACGTCAAGTCTCAATGCTGCGGCTAACTCCATTTTTCCCTGGTGCACCAGGTCCTGTCCACTGAATGCACGTTATTTATAATGATATCTCTAAAAGGAGCTTTCCAATATCAGGGTGATGCACTCAATGTTTGCGTCCAAAACAGCACCTTATTTCCTATGTAGTGCACTACTTTTGACCAAATAAATCAAGAGTAGTGCACTATATGGGGTAATGGGTGCCGTTTGGGAAGCCCTCAATGTCTTAGCCTTATTTTAGTGCTTTATGTATATAATTGGAAAAAAATAATCAAAGAAGCAGCACACTATGCAAATCATTATTGATATTTGGGGTATAAGAGTACTTTATTACGTTTTGTTTCCTGATGGGGTTGGGTATTTAATACAGAATGTACTTAATGTCACAATAATGGAACTGTTTTGTAGAGAGAGGTTCTATTGCCATATTTTTTCACAGAAGTTGTAACTTGAGTTGTTCTGTCTTCTCGTTGCTGTATTAGGGAATGCATGTTTCTTGTATGTTTTTATGAGTCAAGTTGGGAAAATTGGAAAACATCACTGTTGGTTGGTTCATTGATGATTTGGCACATTCATTTTAGCATTGAGTGTTGGCCAACTCTCACAGGAAGACATGGGTAGCCTGAAATCCAAGCTGATATGCTCCATTTCACCATTGTTTAAGTTTCAATTCCAGACTAAGACATGGTCTACCATTAGCAACAAATAAATAGCCTTGATTTTAATTGACTTAATTTTATTTAAGGTTTTGATTTCAACCAAGGAGACATTTTGTTACAATGCCTGTTAAATCGGTATGTTAGGGAAGAACTACCTAAAAATTGGTGCCTGAATTTTGAATGAATTTTCTCCTGTTGCTTAGTGTCTACTCTGGGCTAAGCATGGTCATGTTCAGTAGGCATAAAAGGGAGCTTATCCATTTAGAAATGCTCTTTTTTGTTTTCTGTTGCAAAACTTTTTCCTATGGTGCATCCTAATGAACATGACCCAGGGGATGAATGTGGATGCAGCTGCAAAGGCAAAAATATATCACTGTCTGCTCGAACTAGTCCACAAATTGGACCGATGGACAGTTATGGAATGCATCATTTCTTGCCATTGCTAAATTTGGTGATGAACTCCATATTTTCTTGTAGTGGAATGTTTTGTGGAGCACATTTATTTCAACCAAATTTAGAGGCACAGTTCTCTTCAGTTGCGTAGAGGTTTCATTCCAAATAGAAGTAGTCTAGTTTCTCCCTTTCTACAACTATTAGCATCCATTTTAGATGTCAGCGATGACCTTGTCAGGTAACTCCACTGTGTATTCTTCTGTCATTAAAGTCAGAGGTTCCAAGGAATGATTATTTTAATAAAGACATCTCTTGTCCAATGAAGACATGTATTAGTGTATTCTTCATAATACGTTTTTTATTGAAGAACAGAAAAATATTTTCATGTGTTTTGACTTGACAGCTTCTCTACCCAAATTTATATTTTAGCTTCACCTTGGCAAAGGTAAAGTGAAATGCAAAACACAGGGAAAACACATTTTTCCTCCCTCTTCCTTTGTCCAGAAGTGGTTGTGTTTGCAATGGTTTGTTCAGTGGACTCCTCTGGCCTCATTTAGTAAACAATCCCCCCCTCTAGCCCTGTTCATACCTGGTTCTAACATGCAGCCTTTGTCCTGATCTTGTCCAATTATGATTATGGCCACATTTTTGGACGATTAAAAGACGCATTGTGATCAGATCTAAGTGTAAACGGACAAAAATCAGGACGAATGTTAACAGCAGGTATAAACAGGGCTTCTGACAGCCCCTCATCCAGTGACCCAGCTTCTGTTCAAAACTAGGTCTTCTTCACAGGCACTGAAACAGCAGCCAGCCACAAACCCTCTTTTTTTATCAAGAAGTCCAATTGTGTTGTGCACAATACCTCTTATATAGGTCACTGCATACGGCATTCAATAGAAATAAAGGGGATGAATGGGAGGCAACTACCTACTTACCAAACTGAAGTCACATGCACACAGCCAACCAGTATTGAATTACCGCGTGATTTGACAAAACTCAATATTCAAGCCAACTGAATGTAAGAGATGCCTAACTAGAGAGAAGCATAGAAGGCTGAAGGATAGAGATGTATCTCCTTCACTTGACAGCCACAAGGGGGCGCTCACTACTCATGACTACTTCCTGTCTCTCCTCTGACTGAACACTGACCTCTAAATCATTCCTAATCCGATCCATTTTAGGAGATACATTGCATATATTACCTCTGTCCTCTGTTGCTCTCCTGATTCATTCCAGTGCTGCCAGAGGGCAGTGATAAAAGCAGAAAGATGACTTCTGGGACAACTCCCAAACTGCCTGGTAATGGGCCATACCTTTATTAGCTGTGTTCTGCCACTGGTGGGTTCAGAGTGTTCCAAACTGCAAAGGGATTCCAGAATGGCTCTTTTAAAGTGTGATTATTATGGAGGAAGTATATGCCATCCCATTCCATTGACAGTTTTAGATGAAGTGTGTGTTTGGCAGGGGATAAGTGTGCACACTCCAAAGAGAATTAGAATATATTTATGTACACAAATAAAGTTACAATACAACTGCAACAACTTAAAGCCGGTTACGGTGCCAAAAGACAACATGACAGACAGTTGATTTAGCAACAATAATCCTCTTGACCAGAGGACATGATAACTATGATGAAGCCATAAAGTTGTCATGCTTGCTGCCTCTTGGACCAGTTTGATATTCCACCAGGCATATAAAGGTTGAGGCAGTCAAGGTGGCCACAGACAGTGTTAGTTAGTCCTCAGGAGGTCTTCTGCTCCAGGATGGCCCGTACCAGGACTGGGTCAGCCCTGCCTTTAGTCTCCTTCTGGACCAGACCCATGAGCTTGTTCAGAACCTTCTTGTTCCCACTGCGGATGGCTTGGACCTGTAGGGGGCACAGTAACAGCAGCATAAATCACAAATACTTACGTTTGCGTTTAATTTATTGATCATCAACAGAATTCTATCAAGACTGCTACTTGCAAAAAGTAAATGAGCCTGTACACATCAAGCTCCTCATTAAGCTCAGGGACCTGAGTCTGAACCCCGCCCTGTGCAACTGGGTTCTGGATTTCCTGACGGGCAGCCCCCCAGGTGGTGAAGGTAGGAAACAACACCTCCACTTCGCTGATCCTCAACACAGGGGCCCCACAAGGGTGTGTGCTCAGCCCCCCTCCTGTACTCCCTGTTCACCCATGACTGCGTGGCCACGCACGTCTCTAACTCAATCACGACACAACAGTAGTAGGCCGGATTACCAACAATGACGAGACAGCCTACAGGGAGGAGGTGAGGGCCCTGGAGGAGTGGTGCCAGAATAATAACCCCTCTCTCTCCTAATGACAACAAAATGAAGGAGCTGATCGTGGACTTGAAGAAGATGAAAAGCTTCAAATTCCTCGGCGTACACATCACTGATAATCTGAAATGGTCCACCCACACAGACAGTGTGGTGAAGAAGGTGCAACAGCGCCTCTTCAACCTCAGGAGGCTAAAGAAATTTGGCTTGGCCCCTAAGACCCTCACAAACTTTTACAGATGCACAATTGAGAGCATCCTGTCGGGCTGAATCACCGCCTGGTATGGCAACTGCACCGCCAGGAACCGCAGGGCTCTTCAGAGGATGGTGTGGTCTGCCCAACGCATCACCAGGGGCAAACTACCTGCCCTCATTGTGGCAGCTCTTGCCCAGGGAGGCCTCACCTGGTCTGGGTGTGAGTCCACCACCTTCTGGCAAATCCTGTGGATCTCTATGCTGTCGTTGACCATCCCCAGGTCCTGCTCCTTGACGATCTGCTGGGCCGTTTTACCTGGGGTTTTCCACAGCTCCTGGAACACCTGTATGGAGCAATGAAACATTCAGGTTAAACCCCAATTGAAAATGATATAATATACACTGAGGGTACAAAACATTAAGGACACCTTCCTAATATTGAGTTGCACCCCCCTTTGCCCTCAGAACAGCTACAATTCATCAGGGCATGGACACTACAAGGTGTTGAAAGCGTTCCACAGGGATGCTGGCCCACATTGACTCCAAAGCTTCCCACAGTTGTGCCAAGTTGGCTGGATGTCCTTTGGGTGGTGGACCATTCTTGATACACATGGGAAACGGTTGAGTGTGAAAAACCCAGCAGCTTTGCAGTTCTTGACACACTCAAACCAGTTAGCCTGGCACCTACTACCATACCCAGTTCAAAGGCACTTCAATCTATTGTCTTGCCCATTCACCCTCTGAAGGCTTAAAAATCTTTCTTTAACCCGTCTCCTCCCCTTCATCTACACCGATTGAAGTGGATTTAACAAGTGACATCAATAAGGGATCATAGCTTTCACCTGGATTCACCTGGTCAGTCTGTGTCATGGAAAGTGTTAATAACATTTTGTACACTCAGTGTAGTAACACATATGGACTTTGCATTAAATGTTTTGGATGTTATGCCATTTTGTGATATTTGTCTCTCTCTCTCTCTCTCATATCTGTGTCTCTCTCTCATATCTGTCTCTCTCTCATATCTGTGTGTGTCTCTCTCTCTCTCATATCTCTCTCTCGCTCCCTCTCACCTGCTTGGCGATAGAAGAAGAGATTTGTCCATTCTCCTGGAGATTCAGTACCTGGGCTAGAGCTTGAGGAGAGATCGGACTGAGAGAGGGAGCAAGAGAGAGATATGAGAGAGAAAGAGACACACACAGATATGAGAGAGAGACAGATATGAGAGAGAGACACAGATATGAGAGAGAGACACACAGATATGAGAGAGAGAGACAGATATGAGACAGAGAGACAGATATGAGAGAGAGCGAGAGAGAGAGAGAGAAGAGAAGGAAGAGACAGAAAGCACAGGAGATGTCATTAGACCCAGTCTATCGTCTCCTGTGTGACAGTGTCTATGTACCCTGGAGTCACTG
Source organism: Salmo trutta (assembly GCF_901001165.1). NCBI lineage: Eukaryota > Metazoa > Chordata > Actinopteri > Salmoniformes > Salmonidae > Salmo > Salmo trutta. The sequence goes on along the minus strand of NC_042967.1, from coordinate 12,152,184 downwards.
TGCTTATAATGAGAGGCTATTTGGCCCGTCTCTCTCTGTGACAGCCCATTGCCACCTACAGGGCACATGATCATCAATGCCGTCACGAATCCCCGAGTCAGACACACACTGAGCCAGAGACACACAGTCACATACACACTGACTGAGTTATGAACGGAAATATGAATAAACGAACAAACACGTGAATCCACACATAGTCAACATCCACTCTCACTTTTTTTTAAATGACAAAAAGGCACACAAACACCCACCCATCCACTCGTTCTCAGACAAAGACAAAACAAAACACATACTTTACTCTGTTTGATCAGTCTTAGAACAGTCTGGAGTGTAGGATAAAAACAGTAATATAAAAAAACAATAAAAACACTCAGCTTATTACCCAGATATATTCTCTATTCACATTCACGGCCTGCCATAGTAATAATGGAAGGTATCAACACGAAGACAGATAGGAAACATCGCAGGGGAAAAGCACATAAATTATGCTTCCAGTATGGAAATGATTTCAGGCCTCCGTCTAGCCAAGACGTTGGATCCTGAGATAGGATCTTCAACATGGGGTTTGAAGGCAACGCAAGACTGAAAAGAGTAGAACGGAGGAGGAGGAGGAGGAAGGGGAGGAGAGACACATGATAGGAGTTCGGGAGGGAGGGAGGGAGAAGAGGGCGAAACAAGATGAAGGATGTAGAGGAAGAATGATAGGGATGAGGTGGAGAGGAGAAAGAGAATGACTGAGGCTAGAGTAGGACACAGAGGAAGAGGAGGAGGAAGAGGACGACTGAGTGTCTCACCTCTGGCTGACACTCAGGTTCTGTTGATGGAGGAGGCCCTGCAGCTCGTTCATCACCCAGCCAATCACCTTTTTCGGTCCAGCCTTGGTCTCCTTGACGACGGCCTCAAAGTAGTCCATCAGCCCGTCCTCATTCTACAACAGGAGACCCAATGAAACACACTCAATAATACTGTATATACAACAATCTACTGCACCTTGCTGGACAGAGGCAGAAGTGCAGACAGGGTAACTGGCTGTGCAAGAATAGGTTACTTTGGTTAGTTATTAAATTGAGAGACAGTGAGGGAGAGAGTACAATGGAGAGATAAAGGAGAGGGGTAGCAGAAAGAGGGGGAGCAGAAAGTGCCAGAAAGTGGGAGGGTGAGAGACAGACAGGAAGACAGAAGATGAAAGCCAGAGAGATGGAGGGAGAAACCTACCTACCATCTCCTATAATTAACTTGCTCAGGTGGACGTTAACAGACACACCTACATACTGTAGTAGTCACTCACCACCAGGGTGAAGCTGTGTTCGGGGAGGATGCCGTAGGTCTCCACCAGCCTCTGCCTCCTGAAGCTGGGCAGCTCCGGCAGCCTCTTCCTCACCTCCTCCAGAACCACCACCTGGCTGGGGGCAACACCAGGGGGGGCTGTAGAGCACGCCTCGTACACCATCAGAGGAGGCAGGTTGGGCTCCGGCATGAACCTGGAGGGGGGGGGTTAGAAAGAAAGATGGAGAGAGAAGAAAAGAGAGCGAGGGGAGAGAGAAGAGAGAGGAGAGGTGAGAGTGCATGTGTGACAGAGGGAGCACCCAGAGCAAGCACGGTTAAAGACAACAGAGGAGAGAGGGAGCGAGAAAGAGTGAGATAAGAGGAGATGGAAAGGGAGCTGTTATCAGCAGTAGAGAAAGATAAGAGAGAAGTGCTGGCTGTATCTCTGCAGGCCTCTTAGACGGCACAGTGCCACACGGTCAGACGGAGGGCTGTCTCCTCTACACACAAAACACACACACACACACTTACACGCTTACTCTCCGTCACAGTTCTTGCTAACTGAAGCGTTAGGGCCGCGAGGTGGCGCATGTTTATCGGGATGTCCATCTACTGGGCCCCTAGGCACGATGACCTCTCTCCTCTCCTTCCTGTCTCGCTCCCCCTCTTCTCTCCACGCAGGCCCTACAGCAGTGATCTTATAATACCACACACCGTGCTGGAGGCTGTGCTGCTAGAACATTCTGAAGTGAATATGAGATGTACTCACCTGTAGTCCTGAAGGCCCTCCTTGTCTCTCATTGGAATGGTGTGACTGTAAAACAGACAGACACATGTTATGGCTTTGAGGTAGTGTATAACGATAGTGTTTCGCTCGTTATAACAGTTACTACGGCAGATTGTTCATGTTGAAGAGGCTGTAACTATGGGCGAGGGCCACAGGTGTGAGGTGAGGGCCCCCCAGTCATTCTGTGTAATTCTGGACCATGACAGAGCTGTGGGCCTTTGCTGTCAAACACACTCTGTCAGGCCCAATGCACGCACGCACGCACACACAGCCATGGGATGGTGTTATAGGCAGGTTGACGTTTATTGTCATGAGTCTTGTCCTGGAGGCAGAACTGAGCGATTTTCCCTTAGATAGGCCAGCTGCAAAGTCAAAATTGGCTTTTTGTTCTTCATTTAAGGTTAGGGTTAGGCATCAGGATATTAGCAGTGTGGTTAAGGTTAGGTTTAAAATCAGATTTTATGACTTTGTGGCTGTGCCAGCTATTGACCACTCTGCACAGCTGCCTCCAGTACAAGATTCATGACGAAAAACGCTAACTTGCGCATTAGAGGCAGGCCCCAGCTGTGTGAAGAGCAGCTCATTTCATGGGCTTTACAACCTTCGCTAGCATGCTGGTCCACAACACCAGACACTGACTGACTCCAAGTGGCCTCATTCATCATTCTTAAGTTACTAAAACATTTTCAAATCAACCTCAGAAGAGAGAATGTCTTGAGATCAAATATCACACTGGATATGGGAATACAGTGTTGAAATATGGGGGGTGAATATCTGACCCAAATAACTATTAAAACCCTGAAAAGACACATCCTGTGTACATTGTACCGTATCCTGTGAAACATCATATTCTTAGTCAATAGACATTTTTGACATGTTATCAGAAACACTCTCACTGTAACGTAATGGGACTTGTCGGCTCGACTTGGTTCGAGGGTTGGTTCTATAAGCCTCTTACCCTGTCTTGCCATCAAACGACCGTGTCTCGTTCTGCACCGTGCCGCCGCTCTCCAGGACAAACATCTGTCTCTGGATCTCATAGTCTGTTGATGAACACACACACACACACACACACACACACACACACACACACACACACACACACACACACAACACACACACACCAGGCCTGATCAGAAGCAAGCATCCAGCCCACTGGCACAGTGTTAGATCCTCCCAACATCTGCCATGACACATGGCCATGCCTGAAGTCTCCTAACTGCTGCTACATTAGTTCTCTGTGACAAACGACTATCTGGAGTTTTGACTTTTAAAAACTCTTTATCACTTCTCTGCACTAAGCTAAAATGGAAGTCTACTCTTGGGATAAATAATGCAAGCGGCCAAGTCACTTCGTATCACACCAACTGTTAATGGCCTGCTGCTCCCGGTGAAGAATTCCAATGGCCCCTATGACTCTCCACTTTCTCCAGTAAGTTGGAGACAGTTTGATGGGGAAACTCTGTACAAATGGAATTAGTGTTGACGGGAAATCTATTGTTCTGTAGAAAGCCAATTTAGCCTAAGTTAGGCATACAGACGGTGTGTGCTCAGTTGTTCCCTGAAACAAAACGGTCAATAAAGTTGTATTCTATATCTTCCTGAGTTTGTGTGGGTAGGAAAGTCCTCGTGCTTTCTGGTCAATGTTAACTATCCCTCGACACTAAACGTCTCTTCAGAAGACTTTCCATCTTCAGTTCCTGTCAACAGAAAGCCTGTTTCTCTGATTCCTGTGGGCAGAGAGAGTGACGACTGCCTTTCGGGATAAAACACCTCAGAAAGAACAAATCATGGAAAGACGTATGAAGTTGAGACAAGGGGAAGTTTTGGCAGTTACTTCACTGAGTTGTCTGAGAGAACATTCACACAGGCGAAGACAGATAAGGCCGGTGTGTGTGTGTGTGTGTGTTTATGCCTCATGGTGTCTCTAATCTTTGACTCCCAGTTTGACTTGCAGTGCACGCATAATTACACAGCCCTCCATCAGACGACTGTTTCAGAAAGATGACAGCCCATGAAAAGGATTCCATGCTGTTCGCTCTTTTTCTCTCTTTCTGTGTGTGTGTGTGTGTGTGTGTGTGTGTGTGTGTGTGTGTGTGTGTGTGTGTGTGTGTGTGTATCTATATTTCCCTGAGTGCTCATCCAACTAGCTCATTCCAGACCCACTGGGTTGTGACCGCTTCACTTCAGTACCTCCACTAACTCCCACCAATGACAATGAGGATATACCCTTCACACACTATTGTGCCAACCTGAACCAAACTGTTCTGGCTCAGATATTGTCTATTCACATTGTCCTTTTCGGCACGGTTCCAGCAACTATGGTGAAGGGCTTTAACCAGGCCAGCTCAATACAGCTTGGTTTGGCTCGGCTCAGTTTGGCCAGAGATACTCTATAACATAGTCCATATAATGACGAGATGGTCTTGTCTCTGCCCTGACGATGGGAGTCGTTGTCGCAAAGGCAGGCGGGAGGAGGCGAGATTAGATGGGAACATTCTAGCCAGAGGGCAGATACACTTGTAAACAATAGACAACTCCAATATCATTTATTTTCCTCAAAGTTGCTGAGATGCCACGTGCGTCCACTTATATATATATATAAATGAAAGTATGTGGACACCCCTTCAAATTAGTGGACACCCGTTGCTGACAGGTGTATAAAATTGAGCAAACAGCCATGCAATCTCCATAGACGAGCATTAACAGTAGAATGGCCTTACTGAAGAGCTCAGTTTACTTTCAACGTGGCATCGTCATAGGATGCCATCTTTCCAACAAGTCAGTTCGTCAAATTTCAGCCCTGCGAGAGTTGCCCCGGTCAACTGTAAGTGCTGTTATTGTGAAGTGGAAATGTCTCGGAGCAACAATGGCTCAGCCGCAAAGTGGTAGACCACACAAGCTCACAGAATGGGACCGGCGAGTGCTGTAGCGCATAGAAATCATCTGTCCTCGGTTGCATCACTCACTACAGAGTTCCAAACTGCCTCTGGAAGCAACATCAGCACAATAACTGTTTGTCAGGAGCTTCATGAAATGGGTTTCCATGGCCGAGCAGCAGCACAGCCATGGCAACCCACAAGCCTAAGATCACCATGCGCAATGCCAAGCATCGGCTAGAGTGGTATAAAGCTCGCTGCCATTGGACTCTGGAAAAGTGGAAATGCATTCTCTGGACAGACAAATCTGGGTTTGGCGGATGCCAGGAGAACGCAACCTGCCCCATTGCATAGTGCCAACTATAACGTTTGTTGGAAGAGGAAAAATGGTCTGGGGCTGGAGCCCTGACCTCAACCCCACCGAACACCTTTGGGATGAATTGGAACGCCGACTGCGAGCCAGGCCTAATCGCCCAACATCAGTGCCGACCTCACTAATGCTTGTAGCTGAATGGAAGCAAGTCCCCGCAGCAATGTTCCAACATCTAGTGGAAAGCCTTCCCAGAAGAGTGGAGGCTGTTATAGCAGCAAAAGGGGGGACCAACTCCATATTAATGCCCATGATTTTGGAATGAGATGTTGGAGCAGGTGTCCACATGTTTTTGGTCATGTAGTGTATATCAGTACATTCGTAACAACCTAAACATTATGCAACTTCTATTAGGTCAAATAAGCCTCACTTAGAAAATCAGCTATTACATTTTTTTTCTTACCAGATCCGATACTCTCTCATAGACCTCCATACAAAAACAATCCCCACTTGGTGTACTTATCGCCGTATTCTCGCGTGGACAGATAGACGCGAGTGGAGCTTCTCGCTTCGCCTCTCTGGTTTGGCTCAGTATTGTGAAAAGCCCTCTGCAGCACTCACCTATGGCCCTGGCCAGGTTGCGGGCACTGTTAATGTTCTTGACCTCAGTCCTGATGCCCCAAGGATCCCCAGGTCTGTGGACGGACACGTTGGCATCCACTCTCAGCTGGCCCTCTATAGCAAGAGAGAAAGTATGAGACAGCTGGCCCTCTATAGCAAGAGAGAAAGTATGAGACAGCTGGCCCTCCATAGCAAGAGAGAAAGTATGAGACAGCTGGCCCTCTATAGCAAGAGAGAAGGTATGAGACAGCTGGCCCTCTATAGCAAGAGAGAAGGTATGAGACAGCTGGCCCTCTATAGCAAGAGAGAAGGTATGAGACAGCTGGCCCTCTATAGCAAGAGAGAAAGTATGAGACAGCTGGCCCTCTATAGGAAGAGAGAAAGTATGAGACAGCTGGCCCTCTATAGGAGAGAGAAGGTATGAGACAGCTGGCCCTCTATAGCAAGAGAGAAGGAATAAGACAGCTGGCCCTCTATAGGAGAGAGGTATAAGACAGCTGGCCCTCTATAGGAGAGAGGTATAAGACAGCTGGCCCTCTATAGGAGAGAGGTATAAGACAGCTGGCCCTCTATAGGAGAGAGGTATAAGACAGCTGGCCCTCTATAGGAGAGAGGTATAAGACAGCTGGCCCTCTATAGGAGAGAGGTATAAGACAGCTGGCCCTCTATAGCAAGAGAGAAGGTATGATACAGCTGGTCCTCTATAGCAAGAGAGAAGGTATGATACAGCTGGTCCTCTATAGCAAGGGAGAAGGTATGATACAGCTGGTCCTCTATAGCAAGAGAGAAGGTATGATACAGCTGGTTCTCTATAGCAAGAGAGAAGGTATGATACAGCTGGTCCTCTATTGCAAGAGAGAAGGTATGATACAGCTGGTCCTCTATAGCAAGAGAGAAGGTATGATACAACTGGTCCTCTATAGGAGAGAGAAGGTATGAGACAGCTGGCCCTCTACAGGAAGAGAGAAGGTATGATACAGCTGGTTCTCTATTGCAAGAGAGAAGGTATGATACAGCTGGTCCTCTATAGCAAGAGAGAAGGTATGATACAGCTGGTCCTCTATGGCAAGAGAGAAGGTATGATACAGCTGGTCCTCTATAGCAAGAGAGAAGGTATGAGACAGCTGGTCCTCTATAGCAAGAGAGAAGGTATGATACAGCTGGTCCTCTATTGCAAGAGAGAAGGTATGATACAGCTGGTCCTCTATTGCAAGAGAGAAGGTATGATACAGCTGGTCCTCTATTGCAAGAGAGAAGGTATGATACAGCTGGTCCTCTATTGCAAGAGAGATACGGCGCCCCTGTGTCCAATGCAGGCCTCCCCACCAGCCATGTTTCCCTGGCAGGTCCCTAGAGCCTGCAGTATGAGCTGCATCTCTCTGACGGCTGCTGCTGCCTCCTCTCCACAGCTCATGTCTGGCTCCATCACCAGCTCCATCAGTCCCACACCTGGAGGGAGAGAGAGATGTTACATACACTCCCCATATGCCTACATAGGATTTGGCTAGCCAGTCCCTGTTCTGTCTAGATCTGTATATACTAGTTGGAGCTCTATGGTAGACTCCTCTTGGAGTCTATGAGTGTTTGAACTCTATGGGAGCTGCTCTGTTGAGGTATACCAACGGGAAGCTAATCTCCATCTACCTGCTCTGTTGAGGGACACCAACGGGAAGCTAAACTCCATCTACCTGCTCTGTTGAGGTACACCGATGGGAAGCTAAACTCCATCTACCTGCTCTGTTGAGGTACACCAACGGGAAGCTAAACTCCATCTACCTGCTCTGTTGAGGTACACCGATGGGAAGCTAAACTCCATCTACCTGCTCTGTTGAGGTACACCGATGGGAAGCTAAACTCCATCTACCTGCTCTGTTGAGGTATACCAACGGGAAGCTAAACTCCATCTACCTGCTCTGTTGAGGTACACCGATGGGAAGCTAAACTCCATCTACCTGTTCTGTTGATGTACACCGATGGGAAGCTAAACTCCATCTACCTGCTCTGTTGAGGTACATCGATGGGAAGCTAAACTCCATCTACCTGCTCTGTTGAGGTATACCAACGGGAAGCTAAACTCCATCTACCTGCTCTGTTGAGGTACACCGATGGGAAGCTAAACTCCTTCTACCTGCTCTATTGAGCTACACCGATGGGAAGCTAAACTCCATCTACCTGCTCTGTTGAGGTCTATAAGGGTCTGGCTCCTGTAGTCATCGTGGAGGCTCTTGCCACTGTCCTGCTCTAACTGGATCTGTTTGATCCTGACACTCTTGGTGACCACCGTGTTCCTCTTACGGCCCCCCAGGTGACTGTAGGTCAGGGTGCCGTCCACAGCGATGGGCAGCCTCTGTTGGGTGATCTGGTAACCCGCCTGGACAGAGGAAACACATGAAACTAGAAAAGGTCAATTCTGTGTGCTTGCTTCAGCAGTCTAAATGTGTCTCATTTATCAGGTATGTAATAGCTTGGTCTCATATGCTGTATAAACTTGACATTTGGCATGACAACGATTATAGGTATTACCTATAGATGACTCCTCGCAAACAGATCTGGGACCAGGCTTAGGTATTTAATTACAGCCACTATATAATACAATTAAGTAATGTATATTATAGACACTATAGGAAAACATGGGGATAATACCGAAATAAACTTGGCCTGCATAATCAACGATTTACCATTACAATTAACTTGGAAATAACTTTAAATATTTCAAAGGGGTCAAGAGTGTTATGAACAAAATAGAAAACCCTGCATTAAACATGAGCTAAGATTCAGCCATTAGTTAGTTACTTTGGGGGGGATAATAGGCCCCTAAAACTGGTTACTCCAACTCATTATTATGCAGTTGGAATATTATTGTTGTTTCGTTGAGAGGGGTTCAAAGTCACAAAAGCGAACTGAATTAATATTTTATCTGTTCTCTTATTCTGAAGAGCCACTGTGCTGGCTGCCGCTATTCCACAAGTGAGTACGGTAGCACTATGTCCCGTTGCCACGGCAACCGGCGCTAGAAAAGACTAAACATTCATCATACTTATTGGCATGCCGACGGAAGAAAAAGAAAGGGAAGGAATAAATATGAGCAAAAAAAGGAGAGAAATAAAGTGAATTTACCATAACCATCTGTGTGTTGTACTGTACCTGATCAACAAATCAATCATTGGCAACAACACAAGCATAATGAACCACGTGAGACATTCCATTTTATCTTAGCGATGTACTATAAATACAGGATTATAGCATTAAAAGATGCTGATTTCTCCCTTTCTAGAATAATCAATTCACTCATAGAGCTTTGTCAGTGTCAATGCAAATGTAATTCATTACAATTCATTAGCGCAAGTGCCTCCTAGTTAGCATAGTGTATGCATTGCTGTTCACACACAGGTTACATTAGTTAGCTTAGCATCCACCAAAATGGTGGATCATTTACAATTCCTGCATAATCACTGAAGGGGTGTTGGTGCTTTGTATAATGAAGGGCAGCTGAAGTTGGATGCAGACCAGTGGTGGTAAAAAACTGCTACTGGAAGCCTCTGGGTCCTTCAAGCTCTTCTCGTCACACCCCAGCCCCAAAGCCTAATGAGCAGTCTGGTATTAAAGCACTCAGTCGGTTCAGGAAAGTAAATCCAAACCTGAGAGCTCTCTCTCCAACTATTTGTCGTTTTCTCCAACTAGAGCTCTCTCTCCAGCTATTTGTCGTTTTCAGATTCGGTTCACTTCAACGGATTCATGATTCGATGCACCAATCTATTCCCCTCTACAACCCTGGATTCAACTAGGCCTAGCTACTGTACATCCACGTCCCACGAAACAGATCCATTTGAGTCATTAAATAGTCGTCAGGGATAAACGTCTGCACAGAAAACACTCCAGAAAAGTCTAATTATGCATATCCGCTAGTAGCTTAGTGTGAAGCTGCTGGTGCATGTTATTAAGAAGAGGCTAGCTGTTATAACACCTGCCTGTCACTTCAATTCATTCCTGCTGCTGGTCAGGCAAGCGCATCATAAATCATGTAATGAGCAGCAGTGCGTTCGTTGTGTGAAATTAAATCATGGAACACATCAATAATGCACAACTCCATATATGTGTTCTTAATAAATGCATGTTTTTCTTATGTCCTCGTTCTCTCTACTTCAATAGGCTGCTAGTAAAATAGTTTAATAGAGAATGTGCTGCTTAATGCTTCAGTCATCACGGCTATTATTTTCTCGCTCTACATATCATGAAGAGAGCATGAACATCACTCCCAACTGAATTTAACGCATTAGCAGGATTCATTATGCAATATAGGCCTTTTACCCTCCCTCCCTATTCCCTGTCTATTTCCCAGGTCTGGTAAAACACAAGTGTTGTCTACAGCGTAAGCAAAAACATATTTATAAGCATTGGTACCACTTGTGGGCATGGTGAACATTTAAATCTTAACTAGCACTATCGTTTCAACAGCATGTTTTAACATAACCCAGAGAGAGAGGTGATGCAACACTCAGTAAGCGGACCGAAAATCTACAACGGGGAAACAAGATGAGGTGGGATTTGGGAATAATCCTTCGGCTTCCTGCTGGGATTTCACCCCTGGGATACATGTCGGAGCTTTTGAAATCAATAATGTACCTCTGCTGCGAGGAAGGATTATGCAGCTGTAGCCTCACGATAACATTATTACCAATGAATCTGACTGCTGGGTTCGAAGACAACTCAATCTTCTAACAATCTAGGCTTGGCAGGCCTTGTGTTGATCATATGCTTTCATTCAAAAGAACTAGAATGACTTAGGCCATCATGTCATCTAGTCCATTTCTTAATTGACAGGATATTGACATACCATAACATTAAGACAACAGCACTGACAACCCGACGATCAACAATCCATTCCCTGACCCCACAAAATAACCCTCACAAGCTACTCTATTGGTCATTAGAAATGACCTTGATCTTAGGACAAAGTCAGGGAAGCTTTTGAAACTCTTCACTCATCTAATACAGGAAAGGTATGGATTGCACTGTAACAGACAAATCTCCTAGCTGTCTTGTCATTTTCTTCAGAGTGGAAAGTCCCATTATGGTATAATACCGCTAAGGCACTTAAATTATTCAAATTCATCCTTTTCTCAGGCCACAATTTCTCATCATCAGCTCGTCAAGAGTAATGTCAGGGTCATTTCTTTCTACATAGGTCACATTAAGCTAGGGCTGCCCATCTTTCCAAAGTGAAATGAAACTTTTTGGGAGGCTTTGTTGGGCAATTGCTATTGAATCTCATCGACTCTTCCAATGACATGTCTTGATGTCAAGGTCATAAAATGTCAGTCATAACGGCACTAACATTACCCAGGAGCGCCTGGCAGCAAGGTGAGGGTGAATATCACTTGGCCGCGACTTAACTTCTAACAGCTAACAGATTGCAGGAACAGAAGCTGTCATTTGGCTAGATATCGGTGGCAATAAGGAAGTAAAATGGCAAAGTTACTTTGGGGAGAGATGGCTGCTTTGACCGACGAGAGCTACTTATTAACGGGGGAGTAAGTTGTCTCATCTGTGATTTAGGCCGGGTTACTGTATTCAATAACTTTGTAAAAACTGCTGATGCAGCCTAAAAAGGGCTTTAGACATAAATGTGATTGACGATTGCTTGTGATTGGAGGATAGATGGGGTCGGGGTTGACTTACAGGAAGGTCAGCGTAGAAGTAGTGCTTCCTGTCAAAGAGAGACTTCCTGTTGATGGTACAGTTAAGGGCCAAGCCTGTCATCACTGCAGCCTCCACACATCGTCTGTTCAGCACCTGAGGAGGAAGAGGAAAGGAACTTTCCTTTGACCGAGTAGGCCTATGTACACCGACATATTGTAGGCTAGGTTACATAGACCAGATTATGTTATGATGGACAACTGTATTATTACGCAACGAATAGACAAACAAACAGCCTTTATTGACATGAGGCATGCTTATCATCAGATGCACGATAACTCACAGGTAGAGTTCCAGGTAAGGAGGCATCAAAGAAGGACACCAGGGAGTTAGGTGGAGCCTGGAACCCGACCTGGGAGCCAGAAAACAGCTTGGTGTTGGAGTGGATCTGAGCATGGATCTCCAGACCCACCACACCGACCAGGTCCTGGGGAGCACTAGAAGCACACAATCACAGTCAGAGAAATGAACACTTACAAATGGGAGGCCACCATATCAACTCCACGATTTCATTTTCTGAACTGACTAATAGACTGGACTTATGAATAGCTAACTGCCAGGGTTGTCTGTTATAGGAGTTTAGATGTGGGTCATTAATTACAGTGCAACATTTATGTAGACAGTTCTGTTGGTGGACTTATTGCCGCGTTCAAAACAGGGAACTCGGAAATCTCCAACTTCAGTGCGTTCAACAACTGGGAACTGGGGAAAAACGTGCTCCGATTGGGGGAAGAAAAAAAAAATCGATATGAACAGTCATCCAACTCTGAACTATTTCACTGGTCATCCCCAAAGCCAATTCCTCATTCGGCCGCCTTTCCTTCCAGTTCTCAGCTGCCAATGACTGGAACGAACTGCAAAAATCACTGAAGCTGGAGACTCATATCTCCCTCACTAGCTTTAAGCACCAGCTGTCAGAGCAGCTCACAGATCACTGCACCTGTACATAGCCCATCTGTAAATAGCCCATCCAACTACCTCATCCCCATAATCACCTAATTTGCTCACATTGTATATAGACTTATTTTTCTACTGTATTATTGACTGTATGTGTCGAACTGCTTTGCTTTATCTTGGCCAGGTCGCAGTTGTAAATGAGAACTTGTTCTCAACTTGCCTACCTGGTTAAATAAAGGTGAAATAATGTATTTTTTTAAAACTCGGGCCTCTTTCTAGAGCTCCGACTTTCCGACCTAAATATCACTGACGTCATGAGTTCCCAGTTGTTTTGAATGCGGCATATCAGCAAAACGTTAGTGACATCATCCTACCTAATCAAAGTCATTCAGAATCCCTGTCAAGACAACCTGTGAGGATGCTCTGAAGGCAGAGAGGGGTAAGAAGGACACTATTTACATATTTATAAAGGAAGCTATCAATGCAGACGACTAGCTATAAATAAACTGCATGAAGGTTTTTAAGTAACAGCAATGTTTGCAACGTCTAAATACGGAGGGAATGTGGTTATGAATGATGTGCGACTGTCATCCTCGCTAACTAGCACAGGCGCGCACACGATACACAAACAGTGCACATCAGTGCGAGCTAGCTAACGTTAGCATTCACTCCGTGGACCTACCTTTTCCGTTTTGTTTGGGCTTGACTCTGGCATCGGGAGACAGACATACATATTCTCCGTATCACACACCAACTGTGCCTTCGGTAAGTAATCGTTGGATAAAATATTGCAATTTGTTTATTCATATTACATAGCAGTGCAGAGGAGCCTGCCATGTTTAGCCTTTCTATTTAGGGTATTATGGTAGTTGTAGTCATAGTAAATTAGTTTCACACAAAGTCCGAGGGCAAATGCCTTTAGGAACACTAAACACCCCACAATGCAACCCATATTTCGAATTTCCGGCGATTTATGTTACACCTTCCGGGTTACAAGAGCAGCGTCTATGTGGCGGGAGTTTTCCCATATTGTCGTCAAGGTTGGCTGTTTACAGCGAAGTAAGTGTTGATCCGTGCAATAGTTTGGTGTAAAATTGACAATGGCAATGAACGGCGATGGAGTGCATGGACTGGACAGAGAGACGGTGGCCCCATCTGAAGCTAAACACACCAATGGCACTCCTAGCAAGTCAAAAATAGCTTGTGAAAACGGCGAGGCAGACACCCACGCTGCCAAACAAAATGGAACTAAGAGAAGAACCCCAACTGATACGTTCTCTTTCACTGCCGAACCTACCATCGAAGACATACGACGGATGCAAGCGGAATTTACTGACGAGCGAGACTGGAACCAGTTCCACCAACCCCGCAACCTCCTGCTAGCTATGGTCGGAGAAGTGGGCGAGGTATCGGAGCTGTTCCAGTGGCGTGGCGAGGTGACCGAAGGACTTCCCGGCTGGACCGACTCCGAGCGCGAGCACCTGGCACATGAACTCAGCGACGTCCTCATCTACCTAGTTGAGCTGGCCGAGAAGTGTCATATCGATTTACCCCAAGCAGTGCTGTGCAAAATGGCCCTAAATAGGCTGAAGTACCCAGCCAGCAAGGTGCATGGCTCGTCTAAGAAGTACACTGAATACAAGGACTGAGCGATTGCATGCTGTCATGCCCAATTGGCGTAATGAATACACCCCTGCATTTACAAAGTAGACAAGAACTGAAAAATACTGTTCAACTTCAGTTAATGGCAATGGAGAATGTTTATACCTTTTTATTTAGTGAACTACTGTATCTCAATAGTTGGTCAAACTGCCCTTAACTGCTTTTAGTTTTATAAAGTGCGTTTTGAATCTGTTTTTCTTGAACTATATGGGTATTCATCTTTTGACTTCCCTCTGGTTTGTCATTTTAACTGTTCACCAAAGTCAAATGTATAGGCCCTTGTAAGAAGTCAATTTTATTTTTCATAGTATGAGTAACTACATTAATCTCTTAAATCCATATTGTTGTCCATGATCGATGGAAGCTATGTTCTTTTGTTGCTTTAAATTCAGTGCATGTGTGCAACTAATAGAGTCTTCTGCCCAAAAGTAAAAGTGCCTTCAACTATACTTGCTGTCCTGCAGATGTTTTGTAATTTATGTATATTGACTCTGTAATGCATTTATCAATCAGATCAATTGTAGACTGATTTAATCACTATTACCTTATTTACTTCCCTGGGAAATTAGCTACAATGGGAGATGGGGAAATGAACACACGCACACAATGCTACTATGGGAGATGAGGGAAATTAGTGAGTTACTCTTGTAACTGTTCATTTTGATAAGCAGTCTGTTAAACAGTAGTGTTTAATGGCCCCAGGCCTATGGTTAGCCATCCAATATGTAGGCTACCGATGTATGTTTGGACAAATCCGATGGTTTAATGAGCTACAAGTATACTGAAAAATATAAATGCAACCATTTCAAAGATGTAACTGAGTTGTAATTCATATAAGGATATTAGTTGATTGAAATAAATTCATTAGGCCCTAATCTATGGATTTCACATGACTGAGAGTACAGATATGCATCTATTGGTCACACATACTTTTTTTTAAAGGGTAGGGGCGTGGAGTCAGTATCTGGCGTAACAACCGTTTGCCTTATGCAGCGCATCACATCTTCACAAAGAGTTGATTAGGCTGTTGATTGTGGCCTGTGGAATGTTGTCCCACTCTTCAATTGCTTTGCGACGTTGCTGGATACTGTCGTACATGTCTATCCAAAACATCCTCAGTGGGTGAGTATGCAGGCCATGGAAGACCTGGGACATTTTCAGCTTCCAGGAATTGTGTACAGGTCCTTGAGATATGGGGCAGTGCATTATCATGCTGAAACATGAGATGATGGCGGCGGATGAATGGCACGACAATGGGCCTCAGGATCTTGTCACGGTATCTCTGTGCATTCACATTTCCATAGATAAAATGCAATTGTGTTCATTGTAGCTTATGCCTGCACATTCCATAACCGCACTGCCACCATGGGGCGCTCTGTTAACAATGACATCAGCATACCTCTTGCCCACACACTGTCATACACGTGGTCTGCAGTTGTGAGGCCGGTTGGACATACTGCCAAATTCTCTAAAATGACTTCAGGCGGCTTATGTTAAAGAAATTAACATTCAATTATCTAGCAACAACTCTGGTGGACATTCCTGCAGTCAGCATGCCAATTAGACGCTCCCTCAAAACTTGAGATACACCTGCTCATCGAACATCTCATTCCAAAATCATGGGCATTAATATGGAGTTGGTCCCCCCCTTGCTGCTGTAACAGCCTCCACTCTTTTGGGAAGGCTTTCCACTAGATGTTGAAACATTGCTGCGGGGATTTGCTTAAATTGAGCCACAAGAGCATTAGTGAGGTCGTGCACTGATGTTGGGCGATTAGGCCTGGCTCGCAGTCGGCGTTCCAATTCATACCAAACGTGTTTGATGGGGTTGAGGTCAGGGCTCTGTGCAGGCCAGTCAAGTTCTTCCACACCGATCTTGACGAACCATTTCTGTATGGACCTCACTTTGTGCACAGGGGCATTTTCATGCTGGAACAAAGGGCCTTCCTCAAACTGTTGCCACAAAGTTGGAAGCACAGAATCGTCTAGAATGTCATTGTATGCTGTAGCGTTAAGATTTCCCTTCACTGGAACTAAGGGGCCTAGCCCGAACCTTGGGAAACAGCCCCAGACCATTATTCCTACTCCACCAAACTTTACAGTTGGCACTATGCATTGGGGCAGGTAGCATTCTACTGGCATCCGGCGAGCCCAGATTCGCCCGTCGGACTGCCAGATGGTTAAGCATGATTCATCACTCCAGAGAACGCGTTTCCACTTCTCCAGAGTCCAATGGCGGCGAGCTTTACGCCACTCCAGCTGATGCTTGGCATTGCGCATGGTGATCTTAGGCTTGTGTGCGGCTGCTCAGCCATGGAAACCCATTTCACGAAGCTCCCAACGAACAGTTATTGTGCTGACATTGCTTCTAGAGGCAGTTTGGAACTCAGTAATAAGTGTTGCAACCGAGGACAGATGATTCTTACGCACTACACGTTTTAGCACTCGGTGGTCCCACAGGCCACAAGAGGTGTGGCTGAAATAACCAAATCCACTAATTTTATACTTTTGTATATACAGTTGAAGTCAGACGTTTACATACACTTAGGTTGGAGTCATTAAAACTCGTTTTTCAACCACTCCACAAATTTCTTGTTAACAAACTATAGTTTTGGCAAGTCGGTTAGGACATCTACTTTGTGCATGACACAAGTAATTTTTACAACAATTGTTTACAGACAGATTATTTCACTTATCATTCACTGTATCACAATTCCAGTGAGTCAGAAGTTTACATACACTAAGTTGACTGTGCCTTTAAACAGCTTGGAAAATTCCAGAAAAAAATGTCATGGCTTTAGAAGCTTCTGATAGGCTAATTGACATAATTTGTGTCAATTGGAGGTGTACCTGTGGATGTATTTCAAGATCTACCTTCAAACTCAGTGCCTCTGCTTGACATCATGTGAAAATCAAAAGAAATCAGCTAAGACCTCAGAAAAAATGTGTAGACCTCCACAAGTCTGGTTCATCCTTGGAGCAATTTCCAAACTTCTGAAGGTACCACGTTCATCTGTACAAACAATAGTACGCAAGTATAAACACCATGGGACCAAACAGCCGTCATACCGCTCAGGAAGGAGACACGTTCTGTCTCCTAGAGATGAAAGTACTTTGGTGCATCATGTTGTGGGGGTGCTTTGCTGCAGGAGGGACTGGTGCACTTCACAAAATAGATGGCATCATGAGGAGGAAAATTATGTGGATCAGTCAGGAAGTTAAAGCTTGGTTGCAATTGGGTCTTCCAAATGGACAATGACCCCAAGCATACTTCCAAAGTTGTGGCAAAATGGCTTAAGGACAACAAAGTCAAGGTATTGGAGTGGCCATCACAAAGCCCTGACCTCAATCCTATAGAAAATTTGTGGGAAGAACTGAAAAAGCGTGTGTGAGCAAGGAGGCCTACAAACCTGACTCAGTTACACCAGCTCTGTCAGGAGGAAGGGGACAAAATTCACCCAACTTATTGTGGGAAGCTTGTGGAAGACTACCCAAAACGTTTGACCCAAGATAAACAATTTAAAGGCAGTACTACCAAATACTAATGGAGTGTATGTAAACTTCTGACCCACTGTGAATGTGATGAAAGAAATAAAAGCTGAAATGAATCATTCTCTCTATTATTCTGACATTTCACATTCTTAAAATAGTGGTGACCCTAACTGACCTAAGACAGGGAAATTGTACTAGGATTAAATGTCAGGAATTGTGAAAAACTGAGTTTAAATGTATTTGGCTAAGGTGTATGTAAACTTCTGACTTCAACTGTATAGTCTATCTGTGGCATTACATTTTAGAGTGGCCTTTATCCCTAGCGCAAGGTGCACCTGTGTAATGATCATGCTGTTTAATCAACTTCTTGATATGCCACACCTATCAGGCAGATGGGTTATCTTGGCAAAGAAGAAATGCTCACTCACTGGGATGTAAACAAATGTGTGCACAACATTTGAGAGAAATAAGATTTATGTGTGTATGGAACATTTCTGGGATATTTTATTTCAGCTGATGAAACATGGGACCAACACTTTACATATTCCGTTTTATATTTTTATTCAGTGTACAGTTGAAGTCGGAAGTTTACATACACCTTAACAAATATATTTAAACTCAGTTCTTCACAATTCCTGACATTTAATCCTAGTAACAATTCCCTGTGTTAGGTCAGTTAGGATCACTACTTTATTTTAAGAATGTGAAATGTCAGAATAATAGTAGAGAGTGATTCATTTCAGCTTATATTTCTTTTATCACATTCCCAGTGGGTCAGAAGTTTACATACACCCAATTAGTTTTTGGTAGCATTGCCCTTAAATTGTTTAACTTGGGTCAAACGTATCGGGTAGTCTTCCACCAGCGTCCCACAATAAGTTGGGTGAATTTTGGCCTATTCCTCCTGACAGAGCTGGTGAACCTGAGTCAGGTTGGTAGGCCTCCTTGCTCGCACACGCTTTTCAAGTTCTGCTCACAAATTTTCTACAGGATTGAGGTCAGGGCTTTATGATGGTCACTTAAATACCTTGGCTTTGTTTTCCTTAAGCCATTTTGCCACAACTTTGGAAGTATGCTTGGGGTCATTGTCCATTTGGAAGACCCATTTGCGACCAAGCTGTAACATCCTGACTGATGTCTTGAGATGTTGCTTCAATATATCCACATCATTTTCCTGCCTCATGATGCCATCTATTTTGTGAAGTGCACCAGTCCCTCCTGCAGCAAAGCACCCCCACAACATGATGCTGCCACCCCCGTGCTTCACGGTTGGGATGGTGTTCTTCGGCTTGCAAGCGTCCCCTTTTTTCCTCCAAACATAACGATGGTCATTATGGCCAAACAGTTCTATTTTTGTTTCATCAGACCAGAGGACATTTCTCCAAAAAGTACGATCTTTGTCCCCATGTGCAGTTGCAAACCGTAGTCTGGCATTTTTATGGCGGTTTTGAAGCAGTGGCTTCTTCCTTGCTGAGCGGCCTTTCAGGTTACGTCAATATAGGACTCGTTTTACTGTGGATATAGATACTTTTGTACCTGTTTCCTCCAGCATCTTCACAAGGTCCTTTGCTGTTGATTTGCACTTTTCGCACCAAAGTATGTTCATCTCTAGGAGACAGAACTTGTCTATTTCCTAACCGGTATGACGGCTGCATGGTCCCATGGTGTTTATACTTGCGTACCATTGTTTGTACAGATGAACGTGGTACCTTTAGGCGTTTGGAAATTGCTCCCAAGGATGAACCAGACTTGTGGAGGTCTACACATTAGTTTTTGAGGTCTTGGCTGATTTTCTTTTGATTTTCCCATGATGTCAAGCAAAGAGGCACTGAGTTTGAAGGTAGGCCTTGAAATACATCCACAGGTACACCTCCAATTGACTCAAATGATGTCAATTAGCCTATCAGAAGCTTCTAAAGCCATGACATAATTTTCTGGAATTTTCCAAGCTGTTTAAAGGCACAGTCAACTTAGTGTGTGTAAACTTCTGACCCACTGGAATTGTGATACAGTGAATTATAAGTGAAATAATCTGTCTGTAAACAATTGTTGTAAAAATTACTTGTGTCATGCACAAAGTAGATGTCCTAACCGACTTGTCAAAACTATAGTTTGTTAACAAGAAATTTGTGGAGTGGTTGAAAAACGAGCTTTAATGACTCCAACCTAAGTGTATGTAAAATTCCAACTTCAACTGTATATTGTCAAGACTGTTTTTGGCTAGTCTGTGTAATAAAATGCAATGCAATTTATCTAGTCTGTGTGTGTGTGTGTGTGTGTGAGTGTGTGTCCAGATTCTCCCCCCCTTTACACTTGTACACATCAGTCATGGATCTAAAAGCATTTGAGTGGTGTAATTGTTGGCTGCAGGGAGTTTCCACCATTGATAAATCTGTGACGGGAAGTGTGCAATTACAAACTTTGGGAAAAGGGTGGAGGATTGGGATGCAGCCTGTCTGTGTCAAGTCAGTGTAGACCCAACCACAACAAGTTTGATTAGTCGTATGTTCAGGATATACACCGTCCAACAAAATGCTTACTTGCAGGTTCCTTCTCGACAATGCAACAACAATAAGAAGTAATACAATATAAGTATTCAAACAAAGTAAATGGCTCAGTAAAATAGAATGAACATTCTAGCATAATACAGGAAGCCACAATTTATCTAACAATATTTACACGTTTTGGGGAAGGGGGGGTTGGGGGCAAGTGTTTAAAATGTGCAGTATTTAGCAATAGTAAATAAGAGGTGTGCATGCATGTGTGCTAAGGTGCTGTGACTCAGTGCAGGTGGTCAGTCCCGTTCAAGTGTTCAGCTGTCTGATGGTTTGTTGATAGCAACTGTCTCTGGGCCTGATTGGTATCAGACCTCATGCTCCGATACCGTCTGCTTGACGTGAGCGAACAGCTGGTGTGTGGGGTCCTTGATGATGCTGCGAGACATCCTCAGGCACAGTTTCAAGTAGATGTCCTGGATGGGTGGGAGCACAGTCCCATGAACAGTGAGTGAACACTGTATTTTTGCAGATGTGACATGACATGTTGATGTACCATCAACACTGATAATTGACTGTATTTGCTCAGGATGTGAATACATTTAGGGCCCCCTAGTTTGACTAGCCTGGTCCCTGATTTGTTTGTGCCGTCTTGCCAACTTCTATAGTCATAGTCACGCCAAGTCCGCACAAACAGATCGGTGTCCAGGCTGTATTTTCACTAATGGACTCTCCTATTTCTGAAGTTTATAACACTTCTTAAGTGCAACTGCTCTAAACAAATTGTGTTCCGCCTCGATGAGCCTATATTGAAACGGTCTGGGTTAGGTTAGGTAAGCGTTTAGGGGTAGGGACTTCCCAAGGATTCCAAATAGCACTGACCATATTGAAACCATGGCACTCTGTGTGAATGCTGCAAATGTTGATTTACTGCACCATAGCATACCCCATAGCCTGAGGTAAACATTCCCGAGATGTGATGCACAATTTATTTTCATTTTCTAGCATAGTGTGAGCCTATAGCAGCATAACTCCTGGGCCTGGCTGACACATTCTTGGTTTGCTAGTACTATTCAATTTGTGTGGAAATGGCCCAGGCAGGTAGCAGGGTGGAATCAATCTCTCACAGCCGAAGGGGTGGGTTGTCTCTTGTGAATCAGGAAGTAATGTTCCTTTGACCACATTGCTTCCTTCATTGCTATTCAGTATGGCTGCTAGGGGAGAGTGGGATTAAATGAGTGCCACAGCGGCCTAAGGCACTGCATCGCAGTCCCTGGTTCGAATCCAGGCTGTGCCACATCCAGCCGTGATTAGGAGTCCCATAGGGCAGTGCACAATTGTCCCAGCGTCGTCCGGGTTTGGCCAGGGTAGGCTGTCATTCTAAATAAGAATTTGTTCTTAACTGACTTGCCTAGTTAAATAATGTTAAATTTGTTAAAAAAAATGACATTCATTATCACTCCGTCAAGGGAAATATAGTATTCGCCACAGGAGTCGCTAGTGCACGATGGGTCAAGGACATCCCTGCTGGCCAAACCCTCCCCTAATCCGGACGATGCTGGGCCAATTGTGCATCGCCCCATGGGTCTCCCGGTCGCGGCCGGCTGTGACAGAGCCTGGACTCGAACCCAGAATCACTAGTGGCACAGCTAGCACTGCGATGCAGTGCCTTAGACCACTGCACCACTCGGGAGGCCCCTAACAAAGATATCTACATATATTTCAGGATGTTGTGTATCCATAGAAAAAATCAGAATTCATGTAAATATAGCTTGTCCAAAAAAAAGTGGTGTCTTGGCACAATTTACCCTGGGTATGTGGTCAGTTGAGCTGAGGGACAGGGTAAGTTAAGCCGCCTACAAATTTCTGTACTGAATGAAATATTACTACTACCTTTTTTTTCTCAATTTAAAGTTTTCTTGTTTTTCAAACAACCAACAAAACATATTCCGCACTCACAGATGTGACAGACTTTAAAAAATAATAATAATAATACAAATAAACTAATAATAAAAAATAAAAATAAAAACTAACAATAATAAAAATGAAAATGTAAAAAAAAATATATATAAAAAAATAAAGAATAATTATTCAAAAATAAATATATATAAAAGCTTGCAGCAGCACTATCAAGGTTCTTATTAGCTATTTCCAGCCTTAGCTGAGATGACGAGCAAATAATTAGTTTTTAGATTTTACAGCACCTTACACAACATGTATCTGCTCATTTCCCTAATCACCCCATTCACTCTGTCCAATTTGAAATATAGTTGAGTAGTGGAGACCAGAGTCTATCAAACTTGGGCTGTCTCTTGCGGAGGTCATAAGTGAGCTTTTCAAGAGGGAGAAAGTCAACAATCTGGTCAATCCACATTTTAAATGTAAAAGTATTAGAGGCCCACAATAGAAGAATACATTTCTTAGCAGTATGTAATAGTCATAAGCAAATTTTCTCTGTCAGGATCAAGAACAAAGTCCTGCTGGGCATTAAGAAGATAGATACACAGGGTCATATCAAACTGTACATCTAGTATTATCTGTGCAGCAGTATGTATAGATTACCAAAATCTGGCAATCTCTCTGCAGCTCCAAAATACATGCATATAGGTTCCACTTTCAGAGGTACATCTTTTACAGTTAGGAGAAATGTCTGTTTTCATTCTGTGGAGTCTCATTGGAGTGTAATAACATTTGTACAAACATTTGTAATTAGATTCTTTCATTTTTACGTTAGTAGAGGAGCAGTATACCCTGTCGCAAACCTCCGCCCATAACTCATCACTGATAGTCAGACCAAGGTCCTTTTCCCAGATTATTTTCAAAGGAGTAAAGGAGGAGCCTCCATTCTCAGAAAGGAGTCTATAGATATAGGAGATTTTGCCTTTAATGGATTGTGCTGTAGCAAGAAGGGTTTCAACCTCATTCAGCTGAGCTCTAAACCTCCTCTTGGAAGTAAATGAGGAAATGACATGTCTAATTTGAAGATATTTAAAAAAAATGGGATCTTGGCACATTGAATTTACTGCAGAGCTCTTGAAAGGATTTCAGTGTAGTGGTTCTCTGATGAAATAGGTCTGAAAAGGTCCTGATTCCTAGAGTATGCCAAAGAATTAAAGTTGGCATCACTCAGGGCTTTTGGCAAGTCTGGGTTGCCTACTATCGGCGAGTGAGAACATATTTTGGAGGAAACGCCCAGGTATTTCTTACAGTCCCTCCACGCTAGTATGGTGCTGTAAATCACAAAGGTTTTGGCTATGTTGCCGACTTCACTAAAGTTATTAATGAATATAATTGAGCTTAGGGGCAATGAACCACAGGATTGGGCTTCTATCTGAATCCACGTTGACTCTTGTCTATTTGTGATCCATGTTAGCATGTTGCGGATTTGGGAAGACCAGTAGTACAATTGAAGGCAGGGAAGGGCAAGACCACCTTTAGATTCAGGTTTCGATAGAGTGGAGAACTTGATCCTAGGTTTTTTATTACATTTACATTTTAGTCATTTAGCAGACGCTCTTATCCAGAGCGACTTACAGTAGTGAATGCATACATTTCATAAAAAAAAATTCTCCGTACCGGTCCCCCGTGGGAATCGAACCCACAACCCTGGCGTTGCAAACACCATGCTCTACCAACTGAGCCACATGGGACCGTATTGCCCCATATAAATTTGGTGAAGCTTTGGTTAGTTGTTTTGAAAAAGGAATCTGTGAGGTAGCATGGGAGCATTTGAAATAAATAGTTCAGTCTAGGGAGGATGTTCATACGGATTACATGAAATCTTCCTACCAAGCTAATTGGGAGGGAGATCCAGGTTTGGAGATCATTCTTGATTCGATCCAGGAGTGGAAGATAATTTTCCTTGAAAAGGCTATTCAGATCTGGTGTTATGAAGATCCCAAGGTATTGAAACCCCTGTGTCTTCCATTGGAATGGACATAGTGTCTTCATAGAGCCGGTGAGTGTAAGATTGAGAGGGCAGACAGTGGATTTGTTCAAATTTCTTATATCCTGAAAACTTGCCATACTGAGCAATTGTGTCTAAAATGGGAGGGATTTCTCAGGGTTGGATATGTAGAGCAAGACATCATCCGCGTAAAGCGAAATCTTGTGCTGCAGGCCGCCTGCAGAGACACCCATAATACTTGGATTGCTCCTGATCAACTCTGCCAGAGGCTCCGCCCCCAACAAGTAGAGCAGGGGCGACAGTGAGCATCCTTGTCTTGTGCCCCGTCCCAAAGGGAATCTGTCAGAGTTCAGTCCGTTAGTAGTCACCATGGCATTTGGATGAGAGTATAGGGACTTAATCCATTTAATAAAGTTTGGGCCCATATTGAACTTTTCTAAGACTGCGAACAGAAAGCTCCACTCCATCCTGTCGAACACCTTCTCAGTATCCAGTGAAGCCAGCAGGACAGGGGTCTTCTGTGCGTTTACTTGATCAATAATATCAAAAAGACAGCGAATGTTATCAGAAGAGTATCTGTCTCTGATAAATCCAGTTTGGTCCGCTTTTATTATTTTGGGAAGAAGAGTGTTTAGTCTTTTGGCGAGCAATTTGGTAATTATTTTTTAGTCGAAATCTAACAAGCTTATGGGCCGGAAGGACGAGCAGGATAGAGGGTCCTTGTCTTTTTTGAGCAACACTGTAATGCGAGCTGTGTGCATTGAGTCTGGGAGAACTTCGTTTTTGCAAAAATGAAAATAGGGCTAAGCTGGGGCCAAAAAGCTTTGTAAAACTCTCTGGGGAATCCATCTGGGCCTGGGGACTTATTATGTGGCATGGAGGTAATTGCCTCCAGGATCTCCTCAGGAGTGAAGGGGGAGTTGAGATCTTCTTGGTCGGTCTCTGATAGTTTAGGTAGCGAGAATCCCTCTAGGAAGGAGTGCAGTTCTGCCTCTGTATGTTTTCTCTCAGAGGTATATAGTTTGCAGTAAAAATCATGAAAAGTTAAATTTATATTTTTTGGGTTATATGTGACCTCGTCCTCTGCTGTTCGGATAGCCATGATTGTACGCTCTGACTGCTCTTTTTTTAAATTGGTAAGCAAGCAATCTACTCGGCCTATTGCTATACGCATGGTATTTCTGTTTAGTAAAGAAAATATTTTTTTATCTCCAGAGTATAGTCCAAATTCAGTTTGGCTTTGGCTGCTTTAAGTTGACTCCAGGAGGTGCTGTCTGGGGATTGTTTATGTACTTTTTCACAGCGTTCCAGCTCCCTCTGAAGATCTAGCCTGTGTGCTTCCATTGCTTTTTTCTTAGAGGACGCATATGCAATTAGATGACCTCTTAGTGTGGCTTTAGCAGCGTCCCACATTGTGGCCGGAGAAACAGGAGAATCTTTGTTGTCTTGTGTGTAGTTGTCTATCCATGTAGTTACCAATGTATGGAACGCTTCGTTTGATAACATGGAGGCGTTGAATTTCCAGCTCTTTGACCTCAGAATGTTTTTGCAGAGGTCAAAGCGGAGGTGAACAAAGGCGGGATCTGAAAGTGCTATGGGTCCGATTGTACACGTGGCTGAATTTATGAAACTCTTTGGGATAAAAATGTAATCTATACGGGAGTAGGTGTTATGGACATTAGAGTAGTATGTATAGTCCATAGATGAGCTATTAGTCTCTCTCCAGATATCTATCAGTCCCATCTCTTTAGTAAGAGAGTTCAACATCTTTGCAGATCTAGGATTTGTGGTGGGGACTTGAGATGATTTGTCTAGGGTTGGGTTGAGGGTACAATTAAAATCTCCGGCCACCACTCCAAAGGAAACACAATGCTCATTGATCAGGGTTATAATTTTTGACATGAAAGTATGAGTATCTGTGTTAGGGCGTATATGTTTAAGATAGTAATTGGTTGCCCATACAGTGACCCAGTTATCAGAATAAATCTCCCCTCCAGATCAGATATGTTTTTGTCAATTATGAGTGAAACATTCTTATGGATAAGTATGTCTGTACCTCTACTGTTTGATTTGAAAGATGAGAAATACACCTGTCCCACCCAGGCTCTGCTGAGTTTGGCATGTTTGGCATCACAGAGGTGTGTCTCTTGTAATAGCGCGATGTCTGCTTTTTCCTTTTTTAGAGCACATAGTATCTTTTTCCGTTTTATTGCATGACCTAGACCCTGACAGTTCCATGTCAATAGATTTAAGGTACTAGTCATCGTCATCGAAGAGTAATCGAACTTTAGTGCAAGTGATCTCTGGGTAAAGGTGGATAATAGTTACAGCTGCGTTCACATAAAAGGAAAATAAATGGTGTACATAAAATAACAATCTCTGAACACCCCAGCCGAGTTCCCAAACAACTCGACACATCCCGTTGGATCTATTACCCCCGCGCTCAGTCTCAATTCTGTGTTCCGAAAAAACCCAAAAAACGGGAACAGTTAGCAACGCACAACGTCTCCCCCTCCTTACCAAAGAAATGCCTCATCCTCTCCGCCCCGCATTGAGTAAATGACAACGTAGCCCCCGTCCAGACCACATTAAAAGAGGGAGAAAATAAAATCAATAGCCCAGCCTACATATACCTCCCCCAAGGGACATAGGGAACCACAAGTAATAATAGCACAAAAAAGAGGGAAATAAAAGTAGGCTGAAACGTTAGTAGGCCTAGGTTAGGCTATAGAGCCTATCCCTCTCAGCTAAAGGAAAATAGATATAGATTAGATGGCTATAATGACATTTAGCGGGGCGGGTGGGTCTTTGGATGTCGGCTATATGTTGTCTTACCTCCTTTAGTAATAACAGTAATCGCATTTAGTCATTGGTCCTTTTCTCATTGACCAGGATTGTCTTTCAAAAAACGTTTTGCCTCTTCGGGAGTTTTGAAGTGTCGCAGGGCTCCTTGGTGAAGAATCCTGAGCTCGTTTGGGTATTTGAATCCCCTAAAGATGCCTCAGTCAATGGAGTATTTCTTCACCTCGTCAAACTCTCGGCGTATTCCAGCTGACAGGTCCTGGTGTAAAGTGAGTTTGGCGTTTCCCACTGTAATGGTGTTGATTTTCACCGCCTGTAGGACTCGTTCCTTGTCGGTGAATCTCAGGAAACGTATGGTGATTGGGCGCGGTGGTTGTCTGGCTGCTGGTGGGGGCCTCAGTGCTCGGTGGGCTCCCTATGGGCCTGTCGGTGGACAGGTGGAACCACTCGGGACGTTTGTCTTGCAGGTAGCAGATCAGTGGCATGTTTCCCTCTTCTTTTTCTCCCAGATTTAATAGAACACAATTATTCCTTCGCCCCCTGTTTTCCAGGTCCTCTGTTTTCTCTTCCAGATGCTCTATTTTCTTTTTAGCATATGCTATTGTTTCCATGGCGTCTGTCAGTAAGTTTTCCATGGATAGGATTCGCCCCTCTGCCTCGTCCAGGCGCCCCGCCTTGATGGTTATCTTGTTGTTTATGTCAGGCAAAGCATTTTCCAGGATTGTCACCTTGCCCCCTATCGCACTGAGCTGAAAGTTAATGGCATCTAATTTAATGTTGAGTTCTGTACGTTGGGATCTCAGCCCAGAAAGGATGTCTTCGACAGAGTGCGAGGTTGGCATTTGTTGGGCCTCGGAGGGGGACGGGTCCTCTTGCTCCTGGCTAATGGCGCTAGCTTTTTCTGAAGCTAGCTGCTTCTTGGAGGCTTTTTCCGCCGCTAGTGCTCGAGTCTGGGTAAAAATGTCACCTTTTGTAGCCGCCATGACTTTTTGACTAAAGCTAATGGAGTTTAAACTTGAAGTGGAGGTAAAATTAGGAATTGGAAACTACTTGTGCGGAGATCTTAGTTCATGCGGCCATCTCATTCAAGGGTCACGTGATCCCCCCTACTACTACCTTTTTAAAAACATGTCTATCTCTATTTCCCAAACACAATTCAAAACAATCACTTTTTGTCTTTTAATCATTTATCAAACTTTTAACATATGCCAGGCCCAGTTGTTACCTCATATTGCAGCGTCAATGCCTTAAATTACACCTGGGAAGAAAACACTTCATTTTGCTCAACTTACCACATGGCCATTGGCTCAACTTACAAACATTTGGACTATATTAGCCCACACAGCTACAAGGATGCACTTTCATGCTAGGTTTAGGACCTCACATTGAAGCTTATAGAGACCCCAACTGATGTATAGAACAATCTTAGAATGATCTACTTTGGTTTAGATACAAGTGTCATGAAACCTCTAACAAACTCAACTCTGGACCTCAGAGCCAGTTCCACTGCTTATTGTTGATCCCCTCTAATCAGGGACTGATTTAGACCTGAGACACCAGGCTTGTGGAAATAATTATCAGGTAGAACAGAAAACCTGCAGTCTCTAACACAATAAATTCATTTGACTTTTTAGACCTAACTTGCTTACCACTTTTTCCATGTGGTTTCTTCCTTCATTGACTCCATGAAAGGATTACCTTTTTGGTCAATTTATTCATTTTGTGTATGGTTTCTTAGAAACACGGGTTGCTCAACTTACCCCTTTGGCTCAACTTACCCCGCTCTCCCCTATAGCTCAGCTTTGTGGTACCTGTTATTTCTCTGAGAGTTGGGGAGTTTGGGTCTTTACCCGCAGCCACAGTGACAGAGCAAGAGAAGTTCTCTGTCTGAGACAAGGTTTTGGAGAGCTCTTCTTGCCTACATTTGTAAAACTGAGAAATAGTTGTGATTTGGTATACTGACTGTGGTTTCCTTGTGTTGTTTCCTCATAACCCCCAAAGCACTGGGTATGAGTAATCATGAGGAGCAAATGAATATTTCTATAACCCTTTCCTGAAGCTATAACTAATACCCCAGCTGAATGACAATGCAGCTCTGACTCAGGCAAAAGTAGGCTCTGCAATGCATCTTTCTGCTATTCATCACACTTATTTCCCAAGTTCCAAGGCGGTGTTAGAGGAAGGCTCTAAAAATTGTCAAAGACACCAGCCACCCTAGTCATAGACTGTTCTCTCTGCTACCGCACGGCAAGCGGTACCAGAGCGCCAAGTCTAGGTCCAAAAGGCTTCTTAACAGCTTCTACCCCCAAGCCATAAGACTCCTGAACAGCTAAGTCCAAGGGCTACCCAGACTATTTGCATTGCACCCCCACCCCTCTTTTACGCTGCTTCTACTCTCTGTGTATTATCTATGCAAGGTCACTTTAACTCTACCTACATGTACATATTACCTCAACTACCTTGATTAATCGGTGCCCATGCACATTGACTCTGTACTGGTATATAGCCTCGCTATTGCTATTGTTATTTTACTGCTGCTGTTTAATTATTTGTTACTTTCATCTTCTTTTTTCTTTTTACATATCATTTTTTTTAACTTAACACGTTTTTCTTCTTAACTTCTTAAAGCATTGTTGGTTAAGGGATACAATAAGTAAGCATTTCACTGTAAGGTCTACACCTGTTGTATTCGGCGCATGTGACAAATAAAATGTGATTTGATTTGAAGTCTGCCTTGGGATTTTTACTGAAGTCTTGACTTTCCCCATTATTATGAGACGTATGACTTCTACCATACATTTTAACATGTTTTTTTTTTATGTAATGCAGGCTGCATGCTTTGATATGATGCCATATGTACACAGGGCTGAAGCAGATAGGCTTTCCAGACCTACATAGCACCAACCTACACAACCTTCTTTACAATTGGATGTGAGGAATGCCTACCATTTGTATAAACACCCACATTGCTCCCCTGTGCTCTCCTTATCTCCTCTGTCAGATCCTTCTCAGCAGGGGTGCCCAGGTGACAGCCAAGATGCACATCGCATCGCCCAGACAGAGACACACAGAGCGATTTCTCATGCCACCCACCCTGTTAATGGCCAGACAGTGATTTCCTCTCCTCTCTTTTCCTCTCCTCTGTTTGTTTGGCTCTGACAGAGACAGACACTGTGTGCATCCCAGATGGCACCCTATTCCCTATACTCTATAGAAGTGCACTACTTCTTACCAGAGCCCCATGGGGGTAGTAGTGCACTATAAAGGGAATAGGGTGCCATTTGGGAGTAAACACTATCTTTATCACCTCTTTGATTCCTGCTCGCTGAAAATGTCAGATATTTATTTTCCCTGTTACTTTTTAAAAAGCTGACACCAATGTTCTGCTTAAAACAACCTGACGTTTTCTCCCCCGCAAATGTTGGGATATGGATGCTATACCGTAGAAGTGATTCAGTTTTCCATCAGGAAATTGTAACATAATGTCAGGTAATTGGAAAAGCCACGGTGGTGTAGTGTTTTGTTCACTGATGTGACGCAAGTGTGTGGGTACACGCACACAGACTACTGATGTTTTACTGAAGACTTTCTATTGAAAAAATATCTTATGTAGGTTACTTTGTTCTTAGTCCCCATGCCTTTACAAGGTCAGGACGATGATAATGACGATGATGGTGATTGATGAGGCTGATGATGGTAACGATTGATGTTGACCGCACCTGACAAAATTATGAAGCTCGTAGTCCAAAAGTTTTGGCTCGAGCCAAAACTACCGTCTAAGTTGGACAGCGTTTTCGTCATACATTCATCCCATGAGAACTTGTCATCTGGGCCGTTACGGTGCATTCGTAAAGTATTCAGACCCCATTACTTTTTCCACAATATGTTACGTACTTATTCTAAAATGGATTAAATTGTTTTCTACACACAATACCCCATAATGTCAAAGCAAAAACTGTTTTTAGAAATGTTTGCAAATGTATTTCAAATAATAAACGGAAATATTTACAATATTGACATTTCCATAAGTATTCAGACCCTTTACTCAGTACTTTGTTGAATCACCTTTGCCAACGATTACAGCCTCGAGTCTTCTTGGGTATGACGCTACAAGCTTGGCACACCTGTATTTGTGGAGTTTCTCCCATTTTACTCTGCAGATCCTCTCAAGCTCTGTCAGGTTGGATGGCGAGCGTCGCTGCACAGCTATTTTCAGGTCTCTCCAGAGATTGTCGTTCGGGTTCAAGTCCAGGCTCTGGCTGGGCCACTTTCCTAATGCACTGTATGCCTGCAATGCTGGGACTGCTACACTTCAAGGCTACCAGAGACTCTTTGACAGACAGGAAGACATGTTACTAACTGTTGGTTGATGCTAATTGAAATTAAACCAACCGCAGTAATAAACGCTGGGATGTTTTGGGGAAACTTGACAACAAGATGGCAGTTGCCTTCACTTGTCATAAGGATCTCTGTGACAGCCTCTTCTCTGTGGGCTGTGCCTGTGGTGGAACACTGGTCCCTCGGAGGGAAGTGCTGGGTGCATCACTTTCAAGTTGCAATATTACATCAGACCAATGTGGCATCAAACTGTTCCAAGTCCACAGGCATTAGATTGCCACTAGTTGCATAATTGCATCCTAGCACACTTATCCTTTTCTAGAAGCCAGCATATGCCTGTACTGTATTCAAAGGTGATGCTTACCGGCAGTGAAAATGGACAGTAGTCTGCTTGTTTGTGTTCCCTGATGATATTCTACCGCATTTTTGTCCCCACCTGCTGTTTTTCCTCTTA
The DNA here is from genome assembly GCF_901001165.1 of Salmo trutta. NCBI lineage: Eukaryota > Metazoa > Chordata > Actinopteri > Salmoniformes > Salmonidae > Salmo > Salmo trutta. The sequence continues at coordinate 12,120,577 of NC_042967.1, read as the reverse complement.
ATATATACTGAGTATGTACCAGACAAGCTGGCAATAGAGTCGTTCCACCATGCAGTCCTTTGGGGAGTCTGTTTCATCCAGTCACTGATTTCCACCAGGTATCAATACCCAGAATTCTCAGCTAGCTCCCTGCTGGGCGGGTAGTGACAGCCAGAAGCAGGGGCGTTTAAATCAACCGTACCTCAACCGACCCTGATCAAAGTGCAGCATTGTGGGGGCTGCAGTTGGACCGTTTGGACACCATGGGCTCACCATCCGAGGCTACCCCCCCGAGATTATTTCTGGCTCTGGCTTTGAAGGGATTCATCATAGGCCTGCATTCATCATACACATCCCAGTGTGGAAATGGAGTAAAAAGTCCATGGTGGAGTGGAGGAAAGAGGATTCTCTGACTGAAATGCTAATGTGGACAGGAGTGTTGCGCAAATCAATAGGGATGTGGTATGCTTTGAAGGTGGTGTGCCTCACTTTTATATTTTGGAGAATACTTATCTCCCTCACTTTACCCTTATAGATTCTGTCTGCCACTGTTATGTAGATGAGATTGGATTGATCGATGAGACCCTCTGTCTTTATAGCTACTGTGGATTAAATCCATGAAAAACAAAATGGATTATAGAGAGACTATGGTGACTATAGATTGGAATCGCCATGTTCTAAATATCAGGTCGGCATAGGGCACCATTGAAATGCTGGCTGTGCTGTATACCACGCAAGGTCGTTCACATAACAACTGGATCGAATTCAATTCTGTGCCCAAGGATGATGGCTACAAAGAGCTGTCTCTTTTGAAAGCGAGATCAAGGCTATAATAGCACTTTTTTATTCAAGGAAGTTGTTGCTATGTAGGGGCTGTTGCTATGGAAGAGGCTGACTATTTCGCTGCCTCGTTTCTCATCTGAGTGAAGTTGCAGGTCTTCAATTCTACCACTAGGAGGAGCCCTTTCTCTCTGTTTTATGTACTAGTTGAAGTCAACAAGAGAAGTTGGTTAACCTGTAGCCTGCTCCCAGATCTGTTAGTGCTGCATAGTAAACTGCTTGGCCATCCAGCACAAACTGATCTGGAATCAGGTTGGTTAACCTGGGGAAGTGAATCAGATGGCTTTGTTTCGCCTCAATGGGGTCCATCCTGCGCGGAACAGTGTCACAGGGTCACAGGTGGAACGATGCTGCCTCACAGGCTTTGGGAAGAGAAAGGAATAAAGGAACCGAGTTTTATATAGAACGGAATTGAAAGATACCGAGAAGGACTTGACTGTTGTTTTGATGAAAATGCCAAGATGCGTCGGTCAGTACATCTGTTTGTGTTCAGTGCTTTTGAGCTGTTGACATTGGTGAATGATTCCATAACTTCCATAGCAGTAGTAGCGCTCTAAATGTGCTTCTACATGAGTCACTGACTACCAGGACCTTTAGATTTCATAAATGCTTTTCTTTTTCACTTCTCTTCATTTTTAATCTGAGCTCTGTTCTCCAAGTCCCCATAGCTAGCTCTCTAGTCTACCTGGGTTTTGAAGGCACACTCCCCAGTGCCATTTTGAGGAGACATTTATGAAAAGCTGTTTAACACAGTTTGAGCTCTGCCATGGTGTAGAGAAACTGTAAGTTGATGGAGTGTGGAACAGCTCGGACCAGGCCTGGAGGTACATTCGTTCAGTGTACCGTATTTCTGTGCTTTTAGGATTGAATAGGTCACAATCATGTTGACAGGCAGGTCTAACTCTGAGAATAAGCCGTAAAGTTACGGTGTGAGAAGACCCACAGTATTGATTTTCTCCAGCACCTGGAGAACATAGCATTTGAAATGTTTTATATTGATGCAGATTTGTGTTGTCATTCAGGTTTGCCCTCATTGTAAAACTGTCTATGCTAATAATTTTGCTTTATTGCGAACACAACCTCCACGAATTCCATTAAGGCCCAACTGTCAGAAACATATGCCTTTTGTTTGTGTGTGTGTGTGTGTGTGTGTGTGTGTGTGTGCGCGTGCGTGTCTTTGCATTCGTGTCACATATTAGCAGTACTCAAAGGAACTGAGCAGTAAACCAGTTCACACGGTAGTTTGCCATTAAGCCCTGCTAAGGGTGTGCGTATTCTCCATAACTCACAGGGTGCAGTGGGCTGGCTCTGCTGCACCTGCTGCTGCATATGAACAGAACACAACCCCTGGTGCACTTAGTGAGACGAACCCAGAATATAGATGAGATGAGTAGTACTCCATGATCCCACTGACGTCCTCCCCTCCCTTGTCTGTGGTTACCTCAGAGTAGTCAAACCTGGGAGAGGAGATCCCTTTGTCGAACATCTCCTCTCCCTCCCTCCCCTGACGTGTACTCTCTCTCTCCCTCGCTCCTCTGTCCCCCTTTGTCTTTCAGTGCCTAGCCTCTCCCATTAAACATCCTTGTCTTACCACCTAGGAGCCTCTTGGCGTTGGCCTGTAACATCGTCCAGCTGCTCCCTCCATCCCTTCGTGTGCCAGCTTTGACGGGGTCATCGCTCACCCAACTACCATAGGGATAAAGCTTCTCACATCTCCCACTAAGACGACACCTCTCTCTGGACCTCCACGGGTCCAGGAAAGTTCCAGCAGAACTTACAGTAATGGGCCCTGAATAGTGTCTGCTTAGGATAAATTATGACGGAGCACCAGTGAGCGGTGTTGCCACATTACAGTCCCTGGGTACACTGCTGGGTCTTGGCTGATAGGGACTGAGACAGGCCCTTTAGGACTGCAATGGCTCAAGACTATTGCGCCACATTCCAGTGCAGATGCTAGCAAGCGAAATCATATCCCCTTTACTGATGATTCCTATCCTCCACACCCTTGGTGTCAAACACTTCAAAATGAGATGTTTGGAGAAACAGAACGATGCTGAGCAGGAGTCAACCCGGGGTGTCAAAAACACTTTGAAATGTGACTTTTGGAGAAACGTGAATAAACGTCTAATTCTGTAGTGAGACTGAGAACCTGTGTGAGCATGTGTGTGTGTGTGTGTGTGTGTGTGCATGATAGAGAAAGAGAGTACAGAATCTTTATTATTCTCCTTCTGAATGAACACAAGCATACACCACCTGTATGCTATAGAATGGAAAAAGCCATACAGCTAAATAAAACAGTTGAATGTTTTAACTAGATTCAAACAAATACAGAAAAACACTCCCTCTAATTGAATTGCTGTTTCAATGGTTTAACAAGAGTGCTGTGGCATTGTACTATGTAATTATTATATTTCCATGAAATATTCAACATCTCCCAAAACAGTTAAACATTTAATGACTTGGAATATGCAAACAGAGTGACGGTGGATCCGCCTTGGAATGTCTGTAGGGGAGAGAGGGGTAAGTTGAGCCATTTTTCACATTCAGCCTCCCACAGTCAAAGGAAATATAGTATTCTTTCTAACAAAGATATCTACATCTACAGGTATTTCAGGATGTTGTGTATCAATGGAAATAATCCAAATTCATGTAAACATTACAGTTTTGAAAACACTCCGTCCCTCGTCCCATTATACATCCTTGTCTTACCACCTAGGAGTCTCTTGACGTTGGCCTGTAACAGTGTCCAGCTGCTCCCTCCATCCCTTCCTGTGTCTGCACTGACAGGTCATCGCTTACCCCATCACTATAGGGACGAAGCTTCTCACATCTCCCACTAACACGACACCTCTCTCTGGACCTCCACGGGTCCAGGAAAGTTCCAGCAGAACTTACAGTAATGGGCCCTGAATAGTGTCTGCTTAGGATAGATTAGGACGGAGCACCAGTGAGCGGTGTTGCCACATTACAGTCCCTGGGTACACTGCTGGGCCTTGGCTTATAGGGACTGAGACAGGCCCTTTAGGACTGCAATGTGAATGTCTCAATTGCACCACATCCCAGTAAAGATGCTAACAAGCAACATCATATTCCCTCTATTGATGATTCCTTTCCTCCAAATTCACGTCTGTAGAAAAAGGCAGTACCCAAACTGACTTAGAATTGAGGTGCAGCCGAAATGCAAGATTTACATTGGGGGAAAACAGGTGCAGCCCTCCCACATATGCCACAACCATTCTTACACCAGGCCAATCCAACTATCCAGAGGTAATCCACACCTCCAACATGTGAATTCATTCCAACATGTGAGCTCATAGATTATGGATGGAGCCTGCGGTATGGAGCCATGTCCCGCCATGCATATTTCAGGAGGACCATGGGAAGATCCCGTAGTTCTCCAGGCGGCATCGAGTGAGCAGTTCGTGGGGATTGTAGTCGTTAATAATACCCCTGGATTGCATTGGTAACCACCCGTGGCACAAAGCGCTATCAGTCCGCTGACATCGGCTTCAAAATAGAGAGATAAAACGCTGTAGATAACATAGGATTTCTATTATTATACATCTTCATAGGGCTGCCGAGCAAATACTGTCAGAGTAGGAAGGCCTAGAAGGGGTATTTTCTAAAGAAAGGTTATACGTTAGGCTTAAATACTATGATCTATCAATTTAGAGGAACAGTATTTGTCTTTTTTTAATTCAGTTTCAAAGAAAAGAACCAGCTGGATATGTTAAAGAACCAACACGCCCATCATCAGCTAACAACCAAATAACCGTGTATCTTTTTCATATAATGATAATGAATGCAGGCTACATAATGAATGTACATAGATAATCGAGGTATGGATTCATGTGGGATTAGAAGCAAAACATTCGCAACATTTCTATATGATGCCTCGGCACATCTGGCCTATTTTCCTATGTGTTGTTGTATGGCTACGCTGTTCTACCCGCCTTCATTTCATGTTCGCTTTCAGCTTTACATCTCCCTGTTCTCTGTTTAATACCAGATTTGACGCGACGCTCTGAGGTTGTTTTTATTCATTTGCCATAGATCTGTTGAGAGAGTGCTGCTGCCTCATTAGCCGTTTCATCTGTGAAAAATGAATTTGTGATGAAGGCTGTTTCATATCTGTTCTGCTTGATGGGCATGGGGGGAACGGAGCTCAGGAAAGCAAAGCATTACAGGCTATAGTTTCTGTTTTGGTAACATTTCTCGGTGAGCTTCACCAAGATGAGGCCTGCAGTTGTGTCTAGAACTGTTTCCAATACTTTACCATTCTTTGTACACGGTTTTGCTCCTTTTTTCTTGATTCATGCTGTAAACGTCTACCTTGAATGTGTGTATCTGTCACGTCCTGACCATAGAGAGCCCTTTGTTTCTCTATGGTATAGTAGGTCAGGGCGTGACTAGGGGGTGTTCTAGGTTTATTATTTCTATGTTGATGTGCTTGGTATGGTTCCCAATTAGAGGCAGCTGGTAATCGGTCAGAGACCGTCAGTGAGTTGATGGAGAAATTGGATGAGAGAGAAATGCTAGAGTTGTTGTGTTGGTGTATGATGCAGGACATTCGCCCTAAGTAGCGTGTTATCAGTTTGATGCCACCTGAGTCAGCTCTCCGTACTCGTCCTGAGGAGCGTGCTAGCAGTCTGGTAAAAACTGTGCCAGCTCCACGCACCAGGTCTCCAGTATGCCTCCACAGCCCTGTATGTCCTGTGCCAACTTTCGGCACTCGCCTTGAGTTGCGTATCATTTGTCCTGTACCATGTGTGCCAGCTCTACGCACCAAGTCTCCAGTGCGCCTCCACAGCCCTGTACGTCCTGTGCCAGCTCCCCGCACTCACCGTGCAAAATGTGTCATCGTTCCGGTATAATTTGTGCCAGCTCTATACACCAGGTCTCCAGTGCGCCTCCACAGCCCAGTACGTCCTGTGCCAGCTCCTCGCACTCGCCCTGAAGAGCGTGTCACCAGTCCGGTGCAATCTGTGCCGGTCCCAAGCATCAGGCCTCCAGTGCGCCTCCACAGTCCGGCATGTCCTGTGCCTGCTCCCTGCACTCGCCCTGAAGTGCGTGTAACCAGTCCGGTGCCACCTGTACCGGCTCCACGCACTAGGCCTCCAGTGCGCATCAATAGCCCAGAGCTTCCGGCGACGGTCCCCAGTCCGGATGCTTCCGGCGACGGTCCCCAGTCCGGATGCTTCCGTCGACGGTCCCCAGTCCGGATGCTTCCGGCGACGGTCCCCAGTCCGGATGCTTCCGGCGACGGTCCACAGGCCAGAGCCGTCCTCTGCGCCGGTGCCCAGTCCAGGCACGGCGTCCAACCCAGCTCCATGGCCGGAGCCCTCCTTTGCGCCGATGCCCAGTCCAGGCACGGCGTTCAGCCCGGCGCCATGGCCGGATCCGGGGTCTGGGCTGGGGCTACGACCGTCTCTCCACACAACTGTGACAGTATCCTACCCACCCTCCATTAGGTGTCTCATCCCTCCTTCTGTGGTAGGGGGTGGAGCCAGGGCTGAAACAATTCTATAGAGGGAGATAAATCCAGCATCATTAGGACACAAATCACCATAGATAATGGACCTTCCCCGGCCCAGCCCAGCCCAATAGCAACCCCACCAGGAGGAGGGGAGAGAGGGGATGAATGTAAACCACTAAGCCCACCTCGATGTGTCCGAGTCCAGCCTTCCACAAAGGGAGAGTGCGGACTCTCTGGAGGAGGCTGGAGGAGATGACTAATTACAGTGATGGGGGGGCTACACAGATGGGTCCCCTCCCCTCAACTCCCTTTACCTCTTGTTCAGCCAAACCCCTATTCTCTTTCTTCTGTGAGAGAAAGAGAGAGACCAAGACAGAGAGAGAGAAGGCGAGGGAGAAGGGCCAAAGCCTCTGTTTTGGCAGGCCCGCTCAGGAGCGCTGAAGAGCGAAGGCTCCCTATTCAGGGCGTGCCACAGAGAGGGCCTGTTCCCACCGCTGCTTTCACACAGGCAGAGTGGGGGGCAGCATTATGGGGGGGGGTCCTTACACTCCTTTCTCTAAGGTAGAACAGAACAGGAGGGCTCTCCTCTAGTTTACCCTCGCTCTCTTTCCTCGTTCTCTCGCTCTTTCCTCTCTCTCTGACCAGCCTGTGTTTCAGGACTACCTCCACTCTGCCTGCTCCTCCCGGTGCCATGGATACAGCCCTATTTTCTGATTAAATGGGGGCGAAGCCCGACCCCCGTCAATAACCCTGAATGAGATGGTGTGTAGAGAAGAGAACGATATAAAGGCCCATGTAAGAGGGCATGTACAGACTGGGGTTCCCCTCCTGGCCAATCAGTTCAAAAGATTCAAAATAACATAGTTTTTTCAGTTGCCCTGCTTTTATTAACAGTATTCTCTTTGTGTGTGTGTGTGTGTGTGTGTGTGTGTGTGTGTGTGTGTGTGTGTGTGTGTGTGTGTGTGTGTGTGTGTGTGTGTGTGTGTGTGTGTGTAGAATAGAGAGAGTACAGAATCTTTATTATTCTCCTTGTGAATGAACACAAGCGTACGCCTGTGTGCTATAGAATGCAAAAAGCCGTATGTTCACAAAACAGTTGAATGTTTAACTAGATTCAAACAAAAACAGAAAAACACTCCCCCTAATTTAATTCCTGTTTCAAAGGTTTAACAAGAGCGCTGTGGCATTGTACTATGTAATTATTCTTCCGTTAAATATTCAAGATTTCCAAAAACAGTTCAAAACATTTAGTGCTATGGAATGTGCAAACAGAGTGAATGTGGTCCGACATAGTGTCTGTAGTCGGAACACATTATCCACACGATGACTCATCCATCTTTTAAATGAATGAGGAAATGTTCAGCCCTTGATTGTTAGAGCAGTTTGGAGAAGACCCATAAAAACTATTTACTTTTCAAACAGCTTTGACTTTCATAACTCAGCGCAGCACTCTCTGATTTTAAAGGTGCAATTTGGGATATTTGCTGTTTAATATTTGGTGGTGGGCTAATGTTGAGCTTTAACACAAATCCCAGATTGCATCTTTAAAATCCAAGCTGTCCTAAACTGCTGTTGTCATGTTCATCAGGGCACATAATGGAAAACATTTAAATGTTGTGCAATGGAAAAAGAAAAATGGGCATTTCATATTGGACAAGTCCAGGTGGTAGGCTAGTCCCTCCCTGTTTAAAAAAAAGAAATACAAATGTTCACCTTTATTTAACCAGGTAGGCCAGTTGAGAACAAGTTCACATTTTACAACTGCGACCTGGCCAAGATAAAGCAAAGCAGTGCGACACAAACATAGACAGAGTTAAAACATGGAATAAACAAACGTACAGTCAATAACACAATAGAAAAGTATATATACAGTGTGTGCAAATAAGTAAGATTAGGGAGGTAAGGCAATAAATAGGCCATAGTGGCAAAATAATTACAATTTAGCAATTAAACACTGAAGTGATAGATGTGCAGAAGATGAATGTGCAAGTAAAGATACTGGGTACAAAGGAGCAAAAAACTAAATAACAATATGGGGATGAGGTAGTTGGGTGGGCTATTTACAGATGGGCTATGTACAGATGCAATGATCTGTAATCTGCTCTGACAGCTGATGCTTAAAATTAGTGAGGGAGATATGAGTCTCCAGCTTCAGTGATTTTTGCAATTCGTTCCAGTCATTGGCAGCAGAGAACTGGAAGGAATGGCGGCCAAAGGAGGAGTTGGCTTTGGGGGTGACCAGTGAAATATACCTGCTGGAGCGTGTGCTACGGGTGGGTGCTGCTATGGTGACCAGTGAGCTGAGATAAGGTTGGGCTTTACCTAGCAAAGACTTACAGATGACCTGGAGCCAGTGGGTTTGGCGACGAATATGAAGCGAGGGCCAGCCAACGAGAGCATACAGGTCGCAGTGGTGGGTACTATATGGGGCTTTGGTGACAAAACGGACGGCACTGTGATAGACTGCATCCGATTTGCTGAGTAGCCAGTTTCCTTCCGTTTGGTGCCTGATGAACGTGAGCATAGCCCTTCTAAGGATATATAAAATTGTAACGCCACTCTGTCATGACCCAGTTCAAAAGACGACAGAGCAAATGACACTTGTAGACGCATTAAGTGGCACCATTTAGGCGGCTGCACCCTGCCACCCCGAAGCACTCCGGAAGTCGGCATACGTTGTACCTACATACGGTGCATTCGGAAAGTAGTCAGACCCCTTCCCTTTTTCCATTTGTTTCCCCATTACAGCCTTATTATAAAATTGATTAAATAAAAAACTATTCCTCATCAATCTACACACAATACCCCATAATGACGAAGCTAAAACAGATTTTAGGAAATTTTTGCACATTTATAAAAAAAATAAATAAATAATGGAAATACATTATTTACATAAGTATTCAGACCCTTTGCTATGAGACTCGAAATTGAGCTCAGGTGTATCCTGTTTCCATTGATCATCCTTAAGATGTTTCTACAAGTTGATTGGAGTCCACCTGTGATAAATTCAATTGATTGGACATGATTTGGAAAGTCACACACCTGTCTATATAAGATCCCACAGTTGACAGTGCATGTCAGAGCAAAAACCAAGCCATGAGGTCGAATGAATTGTCCGAGAGCTCCGAGACAGGATTGTGTTCGAAGTACAGATCTGAGGAAGGGTAGCAAAAAGATTTCTGCAGCATTGAAGGTCCCCAAGAACACAGTATTTTCCATCATTCTTAAATGGAAGAAGTTTGGAACCACCAAGACTCTTCCTATAGCTGGCCGCCTGGCTAAACTGAGCAATTGGGGGAGAAGGGCCTTGGTCAGGGTGGTGACCAAGAACCCGCTGGTCCCTCTGACAGAGCTCCAGAGTTCCTCTGTGGAGATGGTGAAAGGGGGATACCTAGTCAGTTGTACAACTGAATGCCTTCAACTGAAATGTGTCTTCCGCATTTAACCCAACCCCTCTGAGAGAACCTTCCAGAAGGACATCCATCTCTGCAGCACTCTACCAATCAGGCCTTTATGGTACAGTGGCCAGACGGAAGACACTCTTCAGTAAATGGCACATGACAGCCCACTTGGAGTTTGCCAAAAGGCACCTAAAGGACTTCCAGACCCTGAGAAACAAGATTCTCTGGTCTGATGAAACCAAGATTGAACTCTTTGGCCTGAGTGCCAAGTGTCACGTCTGGAGGAAACCTGGCACCATCCCTACGGTGAAGTATGGTGGTGGCAGCATCATGCTGTGGGGATGTTTTTAAGCGGCAGGGACTGGAAGACTAGTCAGGCTTGAGGGAAAGATGAACGGAGCAAAGTACAGAGAGATCCTTGATGAAAACCTTCTCCAGAGCACTCAGGACCTCAGACTGGGGCGAAGGTTCACCTTCCAACAGGACAATGACCCTAAGCACACAGCCAAGACAACACAGGAGTGGCTTTGGGACAAGTCTCTGAATGTCCTTGAGTGGTCCAGCTGGAGCCTGGACTTGAACCCGATCTAACGTCTCTGGAGAGTCCTGAAAATAGCTGTGCAGTGATGCTCCCCATCCAACCTGACAGAGCTTGAGAGGATCTGCAGAGAAGAATGGGAGAAACTCCCTAAATACAGGTGTGCCAAGTTTATAGTGTCATATCCAAGAAGATTCGAGGTTGTAGTCGTTGCCAAAGGTGCTTAAACAAAGTACTGAGAAAAGGGTCTGAATACTTATGTAAAGGTGATCTTTCAGTTTTTTATTTGTAATACATTTTCAAACATTTCTAAAAAATATTTTTTGCTTTGTCATTATGGGGTATTGTGTGTAGATTGATGAGGAGGAAAAAACAATTGAATCAGTTTTAGAACAAGGCTGTAACGTAACAAAATGTGGAAAAAGTCAATGGGTCTGAATACTTTTTCGAATGCACTGTACATTAGAGCTGAATCAATAGGCTCAATGGCCTCCTAACTGTTGCTAATTGCCAGCGCTATAATGCACTGTCTAAATATTTCCAATTAGCTTTCAGCTGCAAAATTAGTCATTTTAAAGCGTTCGTTTAACTAATTAATTACAAGGACGTGAAAGTATAGTGTTGTAACAGTTTGATCTAGCCGAGGATTAAACATCTAACGAGGACACCACTAACAATGTGTGTCGTTTCATCTTCTGTTAATTGATAACCTGTAAAATGACTTTAAACTGTAGTGTGGTAATTATTACAGGAGCCTGCCGACACCTCAGCAAATGTGTGTGTACGGCAAAGAGAAATGTTTCTTCGATAATAACGTTTTCCCCCTCAAGTGTCTGAGAAGTACCAATACCCGCCCATAGAAAATAGTAGGGGAGGGAAGGAAGGCGGGACAGATGGAAGGAGAAAGAATATAAATGTTTCAGCGATAAGTGTCTCAGAAGTTGGCAAGGGAGAGGGGGGGAAGGCAGGAGAGAAAGAGGGAGCGAGAGACTAGAGGATTCAGACACTCAGCAGAGCTTATGTTGAATTCAGATTTCAGATCCCTTTCAGGAGTCTGGGATGGGGGCGAGAACGGTCCCAAAATACCACAAATACCTTCCACTTCAAAATCCCCCACAAAGACCCAGATATCCACTTTGTTACATTGCAGATACCCACTTTCTCAAACTCCCAAGACCCAGATAACCACTCTGCCAAATAGCCTACCATTCAAACCCTTCAGACTTAGTACCACATATTCCCATCTAGCAGTCTCATTAAAACTACTCTACACTGATACCATAAAGTATTTACTGCGGATGCTAAACCGCTCTATATTGAACCTCTGTGGTAACAAACAGCGGGACTCTGTACTTGCAGTGCCATACTCGAGCTTTGAGAAACCTTCTGGCACGAGTTACAAAGAGATGAATGCCATTTTTATCTCTGACTACCTTCCACCTGAAAGAGAAACCCTCACTCCATGAATGGTTAGGAACACCAGGGCTGTGTTATATTGTGTTCCCCTGAGTCGACACAGGCGGGAGATGTTCTATATCGACTCAGGGGAATACAAAAGAACATGGCCCCCTTGGCCCTGTTGTTCCTAACCATCAATGGAGTGAGGGTTTCTCTTTCAGGTGGAAGGTAGTCAGAGATTAAAAAAAAAACCCTCTCTTTGTAACTTGTGTCTGTAAACAATTGTTGTAAAAATTACTTGTGTCATGCACAAAGTAGATGTCCTAACCGACTTGCCAAAACTATAGTTTGTTAACAAGAAATTTGTTGAGTGGTTGAAAAACGAGTTTTAATGACTCCAACCTAAGTATATGTAAACTTCCGACTTCAACTGTAAGTCTTCTCTAAGAAGACCGTAACATTACTGTGTGGAATTGCCCGTAACGTAACTTTTGGATTACTAAAACTCAGTAACAATCTGATTACTTTCGGTTACTTTTGGATTACTTTACCCTTAAGAGGCATTAGAACAGGGGTAGGCAACCCTGTTCCTGGAGTGCTGCAGGATTTTGTTCCAACTAGGCAGCACACCTGACCAACTGAGCTAATTGATCAGTTCAGTGATTGCCTAAATTCAACACACCTGGTCTTCCAGGTCGGTTAAATCAAAAACATGAAGTGCTGCGGCACTCCAGGACCGGGGTTGCCTTACCCCTGCATTAGAAGAAGACTAAAAGGATCCATCAAACGCATTTGGTGTGTCATCATAGTGGCCTCTGACTTGTGGTTAGACTTGCTCAGGTGGAACAAACTAAAACTTTCTCCTTTTTTCATTGCTTAATTGAATGTCCTTGAGAAAACAGAAAGGTGTTATAAGGAGCAGGTGTCATCCAAGAAGTAATCATCTACAAAAATATAAACTCAACATGTAAAGTGCTGATCCCATGTTTCATGAGCTGAAATAAAAGATCCCAGAAATGTTCCATACGCCAAAAAAGCTTATTTCTCTTAGGTGAAGTATTTTTGTCTGTAATAAAGCCCTTTTGTGGGGAAAAACTAATTCTGATTGGCTGGGCCTGGCTCCCCAATGGGTGGGCCAATGCCCTCCCAAGCCCACCCATGGCTACGCACCTGCCCACTCATGTGAAATCCATAGATTAGGCTGCAGGGGTGGGCAATTCCAGTCCTCGAGGGCCTGATTGGTGTCACAGTTTTCCCCCAGCTAACACACCTGACTCCAGTAATCACCTAATCATGATCTTCAGTTTAGAATGCAATTTGATTAATCAGCTGTGTTTGCTAGGGATGGAGGAAAAGTGTGACACTAATCAGGCCCCAGAGGACTGGAGTTGTCCACCCCTGGTTAGGGCCTAATGAATTCATTTTTATTGACTGATTTCCTTATATGAACTGAAACTCAGCAAAACCCCGGTCCACGAGTACCCCCAACAGTACACAGTTTGTAGCCCTTGGTTGTAGCCCTTGACAAACACACCTCATTTAACTCATTGAGGGCTTGATGATTAGTTGACAAGTTTAATCAGGTGTGCTTGTCCAGGGTTACAGTAAAAATGTGTACTGTTCAGGGTACTCACTGTTTGGGAAACACTGATCTAGTTTTTCAAAAGTATCTGCAATCTGATTACAATATTTTTGCTGGTAATGTAACTGATTACATTTTAACTGATTACATGTAATCAGTTACTCCCCAACCCTGTGTGGAGGTGACTTGAGGAGTTTGGCCTCTTTATTTACAGTGTTGTTTTCTGAAGTGGTGAATTGCATTCTAACCCCACGGCCAATCATTCTCATAGATTGGATTCTTGTTGTGTGTGTGTGTGTGTGTGTGTGTGTGTGTGTGTGTGTGTGTGTGTGTGTGTGTGTGTGTGTGTGTGTGTGTGTGTGTGTGTGTGTGTGTGGTGTGTTCGTTTAGGAGCCATGCCTGGCCTTATGTTTTCCAAACAGTTGCTCACTCAAACTAATGGGAAAGAGGAGAGAGAGATAAAGTCTGTGAGTGGCACTATTGAGAGATACTCGGCTGGCATCATAACTATAACTATTCTCCTGGGTTATTGGACTCTGTCAGGCTACCTGGGCTTTGGTTTGAGTGTGTGCTCTTGACTTTAGTCTAGCCTCATGCAATATTACATTCCCAACACACACATGCGTTCACACACATCTCACGTAAAGCGTCAATCAGCAGTAGAAACAATAACAAAGCGTTCTCCCCGTCCCTGTTTCGGTAAAAGCTGAGGCATGGGGCTGGAGAAATGTAACCACTTTCAAATTCATAGACAGAGTTATGGATGCAAAGACTGACCATCCATTATTTCAAAATTATCGTTCTAAGCATGTTTTGAGGCTATATAGTGTTTGTTTAAATTTACTTTGTTTACAAACATGGGAGTAAAACAAGCTTATATGTTGGGTACTGATTGGGTACGACAGTTGAACTAAGCTCTTGAAGCATTTATAAGTTATATTCTTCAAGAATCAATGGGTACATATCATTAATTTATAAATCGAAGAATGTATGGAGCAACCCCTTTTAAATAACACATGTGGAATCATGTAGTAACCAAAAAAGTGTTAAACAAATCAAAATATATTTTGAGATTCTTCAAAGTTGCCTTGATGACTGTTTTGCACACTCTTGGCATTCTCTCAGCCATCTTAATGAAGTACTCACCTGGAATGCATTTCAATTAACAGGTGTGCCATGTTAAAAGTTCATTTGTGGAATTTCTTTCTTAATGCTTTTGAGCCAATCAGTTGTGTTGTGACAAGGTAGGGGTGGTATACAGAAGATAGCCCTATTTGGTAAAAGACCAAGTCCATATTATGGCAAGAACAGTTCAAATGAGCAAAGAGAAATGACAGTCCATCATCATGAAGGTCAGTCAATCTGGAACTTTGAAAGTTTCTTCAAGTGCAGTCGCAAAAACCATCAAGCGCTATGATGAAACTGACTCTCATGAGGACCGCCACAGGAAAGGAAGACCCAGAGTTACCTCTGCTGCAGAGGATAAGTTCATTAGAGTTGCCAGCCTCAGAAATTGCAGCCCAGATAAATGCTTCACAGAGTTCAAGTAACAGACACATCTCAACATGTCCTTTAGACTGATGAGTACAAATTTGAGATTTTTGGTTCCAACCATTGTGTCTTTATGAGATGCAGAGTAGGTTAACGGATGATCTCCAAATGTGTGGTTCCCACCGTGAAGCATGGAGGAGGAGGTGTGCTGGTGCTTTGCTGGTGACACTCTCAGTGATTTATTTAAAATTCAATGCACACTTAACCAGCATGGCTACCACAGAATTCTGCAGCGATACGCCATCACATCTGGTTTGCGCTTAGTGGAACTATCATTCGTTTTTCAACAGGACAATGACCCAACACACCTCCAGGCTGTGTAAGGTCTATTTGACCAAGAAGGAGAGTGATAGAGTGCTGCATCAGATGACCTGGCCTCCACAATCACCCGACCTCAACCCAATTGAGATGGTTTGGGATGAGTTGGACCGCAGAGTGAAGGAAAAGCAGCCAACAAGTGCTCAACATATGTGGGAACTCCTTCAAGACTGTTGAAAAGCATTCCAGGTGAAGCTGGTTGAGAGAACGCCATGAGTGTGCAAAGCTGTCATCAAGGGTGGCTACTTTGAAAGTATATATTTTGATTTGTTTCACACTTTTTTGGTTACTACATGATTCCATATGTGTTATTTCATAGTTTTGATGTCTTCACTATTATTCTACAATGTAGAAAATAGTGAAAATGAAGAAAAACCCTTGAATGAGTAGGTGGGGCCAAACTTTTGACTGGTACTGTAGGCCTATAGTCAGATTAGTGAATGATTGGAGGTATCCCTTCTGCATCACAATCTTTTGATGCTTTTTTCCTTTGTTGCTCAGGTTTGACCAGTAGAATATCAATAAGGAGTTTCTATTATTTTTAGTTTGTGTGAAAATCGACGTCTGAAGTAGTGGACGAAAGCAACGCTAGAACAATCCCAGTGTTGTCAGTTTCTCTCCATGTCTCCTAACAATGGTTTCTCCACAGAGTATAGTTTCAATCAGACTCTATCTCCCCTCTGATAACTAACTCTCCATCTTGGCCCAATCCTCACTTACACAGAAGCCTTTGTTTAGCTAAGATCCCCTCCTCTCCGTCTTTCTCTCTCCATCTCCCTCTTTTCATTTTTCCCTTTCCTTTTTGGTCTGGAATTGTAATTAGCACCCAGAACCACACTGGCGCCTAAAGACAGGACCACGAAAACCCAGCAAAAATCAGTCTCGGGGGCAGCTGTGTCTGTGTCCTCAACAACAAGCATATGGCAGAACCTTCTGGAATGTGCAAGACTGGTTGGAGGATGTCTTTTCCCTTTCTCCTCTCTCTCCCAACCCAACATTCTTTAAATGTGTCTCCTGCTCAGATCACATTGAAATTGGCTCCTGTCATTGGCGTGACCGTGTGATTCCGGCATGTACATTCCTGTCAGGAGCAGGAAGGGTGAGGGGGGGGGGGTGGCGAGGTGTCCCAACCCACCATCTTACATACGCTGTCGATGTAACCTCATCTCGGAGGGGATCAAGCACATGCAATCTCAATACGTATGCACACACATACACACGCACACTCCTAAGCCTCACTCAGAAGTCCACGGCGTTTGCGGGGATGTCTGCTCCACCCTCGAGAGGCAGACACACATGCTCACACTGCTGCTGTGCAGGGAACTGAGGAGACAACATATCCAGAGAAAAAACACACACACACACACGCAAACATCTCAGGAGCGAGCTGGCTCCATGATAACAACAGATAGTCTTCTTGTTTTTGGGTCATTTTTTGATTTTCTGAAAGAAAACAACAAAACAGGATATCTGTAGAATGCAGTGTAGTCATACTCAGCGGCGGTTGAATTACTTCTGAAAGCATCTTGGCTTTATTAATGCCTCTGCTTTTCATCTTCCTTCAGTAGATGAGTTTTGAAATTCTAAACACACAGTACTCCTCCTCCTCCTCTTCCTTTTCCTCCCCCACCTCCCCCATTACATGCTCCAGCCTGTATGAAAGACAAGGCCCAGGCGGGGGGTAGGGTTCCCCATGGAGGCGACCCAAGGATTCTGAACACCAAACACTTGTTCACACTGTGGCTTTGTGTGGCCAGCCCAGCGTGACGCCCACAGGGCTTATAGCACAGTTAGCACTCAGCGCCAGTGTTGGTTAGCTCACCACCGACACATTCACAGTGTCCTGGTATACAGGAGTACTGCTGTAAGACTGTCAATTTATGGTGCGCTATCTTCTCTCCTTGCCTAATTGGTGAATGAGTGATGGCACTTGAAAAGGAAGATGTATTCCCTGATCCTGAATGGTGTGTGTCTGTCTGGTGTAACTCCTCATGCTTGCTTAACCACAGACATATTATATACAGTAACTTAGCCCCCCCCCAAAAAAAAAATGTCTGCATATTCCGCAATCCATAGATGATTGACATTCATTGAACAACAAGACCTTCTCTTTAGGAATGCTCCCGCTAAACCCCTAAACCGATCTACTAAAATCACGCATTCCTTGACAGTCAGTTTCTTCCTCCCCTGAACTTTTTGGGAGTTTTTCATAAGAATGCACGACACACACCAACCGCTGTGGTGATGAAACCATGGAATCTTCCCGTTCTGGGTGGCTGTGTAACAAAGTCCTCCTGAGTGTACATAAGTGGAAACAAACCCCAACCCAAAAGATTTGAGACATTCCGTGAATGTAGATGGAATGTTTTCTCAAAACCCCTTAATTAATGTGAACAAGCTGTGAGGTTCAGTGCACTTGATCACACTGTGTGTGCGTGCACCGCTGAGGAGCGTGTGCGTGCACCGCCGAGGAGCTCCACCATGGTTTAGTTAACAAAAAGACCCTGATTTGAAATACATTTTGATGCTAATGACGCCCTGTAATTGGCAACTGTAGAGTTTAAGGGCACGCGTTATGGATCGCCGAGCGGGGCTGCCTGTTGTCAAAGAGTGTGTTGTGTGTGTGTGTGTGTGTGTGTGTGTGTGTGCCTGTCGAATGGTGCAGAGTGAGCTCTAATCGTTCTGATGCAACAGGCTGCATGTTGTGATATTGTTCTACAAGTGTAGGCCTTATTTCTGAAGAGGACTAAAGCAGACAAAACTGACGAGGGTTTCTCCTTTGAGACTGTGTGGTGTTTTGGATTTTCAAGATTCCGTCCCTATTTCCCTATAAATTGAACTGTTTTTGACCGGAGCCCATAGCATTGTTGACCCTGTTATGCTGTTATTTTTTTTATTTAATTGTTATTTAACTACTGGTCAGGAGGGTCTTACAAATAACTGTCAATGCATGAGTAGGTTGACCCAACAGGAACTATAAAAGTAAATGTTTGCAATACTGGGCAGCAGGCTTCTGTTAACCGTTTGAATTCATCACCACACACATCAACAGTTGACATCTTTTACATTTACATTTTACATTTAAGTCATTTAGCAGACGCTCTTATCCAGAGCGACTTACAAATTGGTGCATTCACCTTATGATATCCAGTGGAACAACCACTTTACAATAGTGCATCTAAATCTTTTAAGGGGGGGGTAGAAGGATTACTTTATCTTATCCCAGGTATTCCTTAAAGAGGTGGGGTTTCAGGTGTCTCCGGAAGGTGGTGATTGACTCCGCTGTCCTGGCGTCGTGAGGGAGCTTGTTCCACCATTGGGGTGCCAGAGCAGCGAACAGTTTTGACTGGGCTGAGCGGGAACTGTGCTTCCTCAGAGGTAGGGAGGCGAGCAGGCCAGAGGTGGATGAACGCAGTGCCCTTGTTTGGGTGTAGGGCCTGATCAGAGCCTGAAGGTACGGAGGTGCCGTTCCCCTCACAGCTCCGTAGGCAAGCACCATGGTCTTGTAGCGGATGCGAGCTTCAACTGGAAGCCAGTGGAGAGAGCGGAGGAGCGGGGTGACGTGAGAGAACTTGGGAAGGTTGAACACCAGACGGGCTGCGGCGTTCTGGATGAGTTGTAGGGGTTTAATGGCACAGGCAGGGAGCTCAGCCAACAGCGAGTTGCAGTAATCCAGACGGGAGATGACAAGTGCCTGGATTAGGACCTGCGTCGCTTCCTGTGTGAGGCAGGGTCGTACTCTGCGAATGTTGTAGAGCATGAACCTACAGGATCGGGTCATGTTAGTGGAGAACGACAGGGTGTTGTCCAGGATCACGCCAAGGCTCTTAGCACTCTGGGAGGAGGACACAAGGGAGTTGTCAACCGTGATGGCGAGATCATGGAACGGGCAGTCCTTCCCCGGGAGGAAGAGCAGCTCCGTCTTGCCGAGGTTCAGCTTGAGGTGGTGATCCGTCATCGACACTGATATGTCTGCCAGACATGCAGAGATGCGATTCGCCGCCTGGTTATCAGAAGGGGGAAAGGAGAAGATTAATTGTGTGTCGTCTGCATAGCAATGATAGGAGAGACCATGTGAGGATATGACAGAGCCAAGTGACTTGGTGTATAGCGAGAATAGGAGAGGGCCTAGAACAGAGCCCTGGGGGACACCAGTGGTGAGAGCGCGTGGTGCGGAGACAGATTCTCGCCACGCCACCTGGCAGGAGCGACCTGTCAGGTAGGACGCAATCCAAGCGTGGGCCGCGCCGGAGATGCCCAACTCGGAGAGGGTGGAGAGGAGGATCTGATGGTTCACAGTATCAAAGGCAGCAGATAGGTCTAGAAGGATGAGAGCAGAGGAGAGAGAGTTAGCTTTAGCAGTGCGGATAGCCTCCGTGACACAGAGAAGAGCAGTCTCAGTTGAATGCCCAGTCTTGAAACCTTACTGATTAGGATCAAGAAGGTAATTCTGAGATAGCAGGAGAGCTGGCCAAGGACGGCACGTTCAAGAGTTTTGGAGAGAAAAGAAAGAAGGGATACTGGTCTGTAGTTGTTGACATCGGAGGGATTGAGTGTAGGTTTTTTCAGAAGGGTTGCAACTCTCGCTCTCTTGAAGACGGAAGGGACGTAGCCAGCGGTCAAGGATGAGTTGATGAGCGAGGTGAGGTAGGGGAGAAGGTCTCCAGAAATGGTCTGGAGAAGAGAGGAGGGGATAGGGTCAAGTGGGCAGGTTGTTGGGCGGCCGGCCGTCACAAGACGCGAGATTTCATCTGGAGAGAGAGGGGAGAAAGAGGTCAAAGCACAGGGTAGGGCAGTGTGAGCAGGACCAGCGGTGTCGTTTGACTTAGCAAAAGAGGATCGGATATCGTCAACCTTCTTTTCAAAATGGGTGACGAAGTCATCCGCAGAGAGGGAGGAGGGGGTGACGAAGTCATCCGCAGAGAGGGAGGAGGGGAGGAGGATTCAGGAGGGAGGAGAAGTGAGCTCGCAGTGAGTCGTCGAGCCACGGAGCAGGAGGGGAGGACCGAGCCGGCGTGGAGGATAGGGGACAGAGAAAATCAAAGCATGCAGAAAGGGAGGAGAGGAGGGTTGAGGAGGCAGAATCAGGAGATAGGTTGGAGAAGGTTTGAGCAGAGGGAAGAGATGATAGGATGGAAGAGGAGAGAGTAGCGGGAGAGAGAGAGCGAAGGTTGGGACGGCGCAATACCATCCGAGTAGGGGCACAGTGAGAAGTGTTGGATGAGAGCGAGAGGGAAAAGGATACAAGGTAGTGGTCGGAGACTTGGAGGGGAGTTGCAATGAGATTAGTGGAAGAACAGCATCTAGTAAAGATGAGGTCAAGCGTATTGCCTGCCTTGTGAGTAGGGGGGGAAGGTGAGAGGATGAGGTCAAAAGAGGAGAGGAGTGGAAAGAAGGAGGCAGAGAGGAATGAGTCAAAGGTAGACGTGGGGAGGTTAAAGTCACCCAGAACTGTGAGAGGTGAGCCATCCTCAGGAAAGGAACTTATCAAGGCGTCAAGCTCATTGATGAACTCTCCAAGGGAACCTGGAGGGCGATAAATGATAAGGATGTTAAGCTTGAAAGGGCTGGTAACTGTGACAGCATGGAATTCAAATGAGGAGATAGACAGATGGGTCAGGGGAGAAAGAGAGAATGTCCACTTGGGAGAGATGAGGATTCCAGTGCCACCACCCTGCTGGCTCGATGCTCTAGGGGTATGCGAGAACACGTGGGCAGACGAGGAGAGAGCAGTAGGAGTAGCAATGTTATCTGTGGTAATCCATGTTTCCGTCAGCGCCAGGAAGTCTAGGGACTGGAGGGTAGCATAGGCTGAGATGAACTCAGCCTTGTTGGCCGCAGACCGGCAGTTCCAGAGGCTGCCGGAGACCTGGAACTCCACGTGGGTCGTGCGCGCTGGGACCACCAGGTTAGAGTGGCAGCGGCCACGCGGTGTGAAGCGTTTGTATGGCCTGTGCAGAGGGGAGAGAACAGGGATAGACAGACACATAGTTGACAAGCTACAGAAGAGGCTACGCTAATGCAAAGGAGATTGGAATGACAAGTGGACTACACGTCTCGAATGTTCAGAAAGTTAAGCTTACGTTGCAAAAATCTTATTGACTAAAATGACGAAAATGATACATGTTGTGCCTCTGATGACCAGCAATTCAGCTTTGCACTGTAGGTCTAGAGGAGAGATGGCCTAGTCCCAGAACAGTTTGATCTGTTTGTGCTGTCTTGGTCAGCAGTGGCAAACACGTACAAGCAGATCTTGGACCAGGCTGTAGAGAGGCTGCTTCATTACATGATTGGCCTGGCTGCAAGTCTCTTATGGTTGTTTGAAGGCGCCAAGGCGAGGTGCACTTTTACAGTATTGAACATGTAGAATATCAATATTTCATTTGACAAAATATTGCTTTCTGTTGTTTTTTCTCCTAGTTGTCTTGGAGAGAAACACACTCCATTGGAGGACCTTTGGAGCGGAATTTCTGTTCATTCTTGAACCTTCACGATTTTCTGAGACGCTTGGCAAAGGAGAAGATCTCACAGACTTGTTCAATCATGTTCTTTTAGCAGACTTCATAGCTCATGTCTTAGCCTGTTGATCAGTCAGTATGACTGATGATAGTGATGCATGCAGTCGATCCATTTTCAGATGCTGCTTCTGTCGTCCTGATAGGAACGGCACGGGGCTTGATAAGGATAAACATGATCAATGTGAAAGAAAGGAGACATATGGTACACAGGTTATAGATGTGATTACTCTCTGTCACAACGAAACCCTCCTCTTCTAAAGAGAAAGAGAGAGAACGAGGGAATGACACAGAGAGAGAAACATTGACACAACTAGAGAAAGATGGAGAAACGGAGCGAGAAAGAGGGAGAGAAGCGCGCTGCAGAAAACGACTGCCTAATTTATCCAGTCCGGTCACATCTTCCTGCAAATGATGTTGCTTATTATCCCTATAAGCGCTCTATCACAGCCTTAAATCAGACTGAATCATGGGAGCACAGCCTTCGCCAGCATGTGACTGAGCAGCAGGAAGGGTGCAAGCCTGAGAGCCCATCAATACGCTCTGTGTGTGTCTCTCTCTCGCTCTCTCTCTACTATGTTATGTACCATGACAGAAAAACTAGAGTGTCATTTAGAGGCTTTCATGATAGAAAATAATATAATGACTTGTTGCTATATTATTGAGGAATAGTACACATCTTAACACAACTATCAGGCCAATGGATATGACCACTCAACCTCTTTCAGGCTATGGACTCAAAGTAAGGATGAGTAATACTCACCAATTACTAGTTTTACAGCTGTAGTTTACATCTTCAATTACTAGTTTTACAGCTGTAGTTTACATCTTCAATTACTAGTTTTACAGCTGTAGTTTACATCTTCAATTACTAGTTTTACAGCTGTAGTTTACATCTTCAATTACGAAAAGACGCTGTTTTTAAAAAAAATAATTAATTTAGCCTTTATTTAACTAGACAAGTCAGTTAAGAACAAATTCTTATTTACAATCACGGCCTATCAAAAGGCCTCCTTTTATTTTCTTTTATTTCACCATTATTGAACCAGGTAGGCCAGTTGAGAACAAGCATTTACAACTGCGACTTGGCCAAGATAAAGCAGTGCGACAAAAACAACAATACAGAGTTACACATAACAAACGTATAGTCAATAACATAATAGAAAAATCTTTGTTCAGTGTGTGTAAATGTAGAAGATTAGGGAGGTAAGGCAATAAATAGGCCATAGAGGTGAAATAATTACAATTTAGCATTAGCACTGGAGTGATAGATGTGCAGATGATGATGTGCAAGTAGAGATACTGGGGTGCAAAAGAGCAAAAATATATAACAATATGGGGATGAGGTAGTTGGGTGGGCTATTTACAGATGGGCTGTGTACAGGTACAGTGATCGGCAAACTGCTCTGACAGCTGATGCTTAAAGTTAGAGAGGGAGATCTAAGTCTCCAGCTTCAGTGATTTTTTTCAATTCGTCCAGTCATTGGCAGCAGAGAACTGGAAGGAACGGCGGCCAAAGGAGGTGTTGGCTTTGGGGGTGACCAGTGAAATATACTTGCTGGAGCGCGTGCTATGGGTGGGTATTGCTATGGTGACCAGTGAGCTGAGATAAGGCGGGGCTTTACCTAGCAAAGACTTATAGACATCTCCTGTGGGGATGGGGGCTGGGATTAAAAATGAATTAAATAAAAAATATAGGACAAAACATGGTTACATGTGTAACGTCTGCTTCCAACTCACTCTCAAACACATAAATTCCCTGAACGCAGCTCACTTTCCAGCTCACACTCTCAAACCCATAGATCCCCTGAACACAGCTCACTCTCCAGATCCCAAACACCTGAATTCTGATCACCTGTTCACATAACTGTCTGTCATTTACACACACTATTCAGTTCAGTTCTTTGCACCCTATCATTGTGAGGTATTGTTTGTTTTTGTCCACATTCTAGTCGGAGCGCTGTTTATGTCCAGATTAGTCATCCTGTGTATTGTAGTTTTTGGCCATCCTCACTAACAGCGTTTTTTGCCTATTCCCTGCCTGTACTTTTGCCTATCAGATTTCCTGTCATCAACATCTTGCCTGATCTCCCGGACTACGTTATTAACCTTTTTCCCTGCCTGTACTGTTACCTTTTTGGATTCCCTGTGTATGACCTTCTGCCTGTCCCTGGACCCAGCTACCTGCCTTCTCCTGTGGTCCTTTACTAAATAAACACCTGCTGCACCCTGCGCTTGAAACCAGGACTCTGTCTCCCATCATACTCATTACAACATGATTTGACTGTCTTGGTAACTGGCCCCATATCCTGTCCTCCCCAATAGTCATTACACTGCACTTCTCTACCTCACCTCATTCCCTCCCCTACCCCTCCAACCCTGTCTTCTGATCAACCGTCTATCACTCAAGCCATTCTATCCATTCCATGATCGATACTACCCATCTCCCCTTCTCCTCTATATACCAGCACTCTAATTGCGGTAATTTGGTCTTATTCAAGGATGCGATACAGTACACGTGCCATAAACTTGTCAGCACATATTGCAATGTTGGAGAGACGAGCAGGGGGAGAAAGTGTCGTCCCTCCTCCCCCATTCCTCACCCGTGCCTCACCGAGCCTTCTTCTGTCTAATGGCGCTCAATTTCATATGGCCATTACATCAAAGCAGCCAGCAAGGGTCTTACATTAATGTACATTGGCTTTGACATTACTTTTTGAGGAAACAGCTTTTTGTCTCTGTGGAAGAAAAAATACCCAGTTTGATCTTGACAACATCGGAGAGAGCAGACTAGATATATTACCCATGGGCAATTTCACCGTACTGGAATTAAACTTTTATTTCACTTTAAAATGTATGCCAAACAAAAAACATTGATTTCAAAGTTTAACAAGCCAGACAACTCTATGCACAAGGACTACTTTGAACAAATTCTACTGAAACATGTACAATAACGAATTTAGTGGAAGAATTGTGCTGATGCAAACTTTGGTAACAGAATTACAGTAAAATCTTCCTCGGGTTTTTATGCGACCACGTTTCCCACCTGGGATGTCGGGTAGGACATGGTACCTTGAGTTTGAAAATATCTCTTTTGGTTATTGAATTTAAAGTAAGCAAAATGGATTAGATTAGATCATGGGTCCCTGATCTGTACTACACAGAAATGCATAATTATGGATATGAATGTCATTCTGCTTCACAAGTTTGGACATCACAGCAGAGCACAGTTGAGTACAGTAGAGTTTAGCACAGCACAGTAGAGTATAGGTCAGTACAGTACAATATACTGTACTCTACTGTACTACACTGTATTGTACTGTACTGTATTGTACTGTATTGTACTATACTATACTATACTATACTATACTATACTATACTATACTGTGTTCTACTGTGTGGTACTGTGCTGTGCTATCCAAACTTGTGAAACATACGTCTGTGACAGGTTCAGATTTGGTCCAGTCTGCCTGTGGACGTTAACATCAAGGCCAGGTTGGACTGACCAAATTTCAACTACTTTTTGACATCCAGTGTCGGTTGGTGCTCAGTGGGTGAGGGTGCTGGTTACAGTAAATAAAAAGAGAGGGGGCCGATGGGTAGGTGTCAGTAAGAGCTGGTGTCAGTAAGAGCTGGTGACAGAGAAAGGGAGGGTGAGGGGTGGGGTTGTCCAGACTCTTGGTTTGAACACCCTATAACAGAAAGATAAATAAAAGTTATCAGCTGAACATAACAGTATGCCACTGGAAAAGGATGACAGTAGCACAACTGTGGTTTGTGACTATTATGATTTCCCATTGTAGCCAATTCAGCTGCAGTAATTCCATTACTGATTTTGATATCAGTAAAATCACTATAACTAATTCTTGTTACTTCTGTGAACTTTCATTATCCTCCTCCCTCATGAGGGAAATACATTTGAAAATATCTTACAGATATGTGGGTTTTTGATTTGGCCACTAGATGGCAGCAGCGTATGTGCAAAGTTTTAGACTGATCCAATGAACCATTCCATATCTGTTCAAAATGTTGCCCTTATTGGTTTATTAATACATTTTCAAGTTCATAATTGTGCACTCTCCTCAAACAATAGCATGGTATTCTTTCACTGTAATAGCGACTGTAAATTGGACAGTGCAATTAGATTAACAAGAATTTAAGCTTTCTGACCATATCAGATATGTCTATGTCCTGGGATTTTTGTTGTTGTTGTTACTTACAACTTCATGCTAATCACATTAGCTTACGTTAGCTCAACCAGTCCCGCAGAGGTTAAACTTACAGAAGGTAAACAATTTTTCCCAAACAAAATATAAGTGTTGGCAGTGGACTTTACATCAACATTATTGGGTTTTGATGTATTTCTGATAGCTTTTAAGACTTTTTCTGGTAGATGTTTTCTTAGAGGATGTTTCTGTTTATCCAGAAATCAAAATCTTTACTTATGCCAAAAAATGTTGTGGGAAAATGCTTGAAAAATCTATCTATGCCTTAGTTTCCCCAAAATATATTGACTCTTAGCTTCATTTGACACCCAATTTCATACTCCTATGAACTTCACATATTGGTGCTCCTGTTCGATGGAAATGCCCCCATGCACTGTTAAGAGACGCTTTTGAAAAAGGAATCTGATTTCCTTCTCCAGGGCCGAAAAAGGCCCGTTCAGTAGTAGTCCCCCTCGGGAGGTACTGTAGCTTAAAGTCCTGTTTAACTGTCCACTGAGGCTCCTGCCCTCCCTGATTTTCCTTGCCGGAGTGTGTGAGAGTGTGTGTGTGTGTGCATGTGGTGGTAGTAGCAGTAGTAGCCAGGTCCATGCCTGGACACTGAGAATACATTAAGAAGCTGCTCAATCATACTGTACGCTGAGGCTTTATCAAAGGTATCCTGCCTGACAGGGCAGAATCAATTTAGAACCATGCGGCTGGAATTATATCCCTGAGTGAGAGATAGAGGGATGAAGGGAGAGAGTGAGAGGGGTGAAGAGAGAGGGAGATAAAGAGAGAGCGATAGAGAACCTTTCAGTGTAGCCTGTCTGGTGACGTCTGGGGTTGCTGCTCTTCTTTTGTGGGCCGTGGAGATTGGGATGTCCCGGTTGTGTTTATCAGGCCAGTGTCTCTGTGATGGATCCTTGCCCCAGGTTGCCCCCGCTACGCAACACAAAACGCCATTCTCCATCTTGTCGGGAGTTGAAAGGGAATCCAGTTTGAGGCACTGTGGAGGGACTTTGGTTCTGTGGTACACACACACACACTGACAAACTAGCACACAAACCATTGCATATAGATGGCTGTGTATATTCATATGAGGCACCAAATGTAATTCTGATTAAATCACTATAGCTGAATGCTGACTATCCTTATTGTTATTGATCTGAATGCTGTCTTCTGTTATTGCTATTGGTTGAGGAGGAGAGGAAGTGGCTGTAGTGCCTGTTTGTTTAGATGGGTGGACATTAAAGATGGGAGGCATGGTGCTAAATGACATCTCCAGTCTTCCCATGATTCCAGCACCCTAAGTGGGATTACTCACTCCCCAACGCCGCTCCAACCAACCACCTCCGCAGGCCCTGGATAACTAGGAGGGGGGAAAGAGTGAGAAGGGCGAGAGGGGTTTGTGTGACACTTCGGTTGGTGCATTAGCCACATCACACGTGTCCCCCCCCAACCAGCCGTGCTTATTGCTGCTAGATAAATTGTTGTTTTCAGCACTGGCATGAACTGGAGGAGTGCATTTTAAACAGGCTTGGTATGTTTCCCATTCCAGAGACAGATGAAGCAGCTCTGTCTCTGTGAGTGTGCTGGCAGTGAGTACAGCATGATTGAGTTATTTAAGATCTCATTCCGAGCAACATTTCCATGCGTTCTCTCCCTCTCCGTTGATGTGGATGGGAGAGTCACCGGCATCTCCTCCCCTCCTCCACTCTGCTCCCACATTGATAGTAATAAGAGAGGACATACTGGGAATCAAGGTCTCGACTCGGCATTCAAATGAACTGACACACACACTCGCAGTACACACTCAGGGCCAAATGAGGTGCAGGTTCAGGACTGATCATTTATCTCCCTGTGATTAAAACTGAGCAATTTCACATAGAGATGGACTGGATGTGTGTGTATGCGTGCTTGCGTGTGTGCAGCGTTACAGGAGCCAAAAGCCCTTCCTCTTCACCCTGGTGATAACATTAAGGGAAATATTCCTCTCCGACGGCAGAAACCAAGACTATAATCTTAGGCTAACTCTGTGAAGGCCGCAGGGCCATAGCCGTGGGAAGTAGGGGAGCTGAGGGTGCTGCAGCAGCCCCTGAATAAAACAGATTTAAAAAATATGTATATTTCACAAATGTCGTGTATTACTTGTATTAGCGAACTGATATAGATTATAATTAAGAACAATATCTTGCAGGACTTAATAGTGGGAATTGTAAGAGTTGTTGCCCTGTCCCTATCTCTGCAATTGTTGTTCTAATGGGATCCAGAAAGAACAAAACCCTGTCCTCAAACATCTACATCAAAAGGTGCAAAGTTATGTCCAAAGACACAAACATCCGCATCAAATTAAATATTTTTCTTGATCAAATAACATGGAAAACAACTAATTTGTATGCAGTATTAATTTACCATAGTTACAAACCACTTCATGTAAATGTGACATTAATGTATTGTACATAAGCTGATCATATACGTTTGTACCTGTAGACTTTCCATCACCATGAAGAAAAACAATGACCAATCTAATAATTAAGTACATTGAGACATCAAGTGGTTTGTGATGATCAGTTGGTAGAGCATGGTGCTTGCAATGCCAGGGTTGTGGGTTTGATTCCCACGGGGGACCAGTACAAATGGTGCTTGCAATGCCAGGGTTGTGGGTTTGATTCCCACGGGGGACCAGTACAAATGGTGCTTGCAATGCCAGGGTTGTGGGTTTGATTCCCACGGGGGACCAGTACAAATGGTGCTTGCAATGCCAGGGTTGTGGGTTTGATTCCCACGGGGGACCAGTACAAAACAGTATGACAATGTATGCACTCACTACTGTAAGTTGTTCTGGATAAGACGTCTACTAAAATGGAAAAGGAATGAATAGACAGTTTTCACATAGAAATAAGTTGCATTTGCAAAGTATTTCAAGAAACTGGAAAACATATATCAAGCAAGTGTTTTTATATTCCACAAGTATTATCAGATTAACTGTTTTGTACAGATAATTATCAGACGCAAGTTACAAATGCTGGTAAACAATGAAATACATTTTGTTAAAAGAAATCACAAAGTAGTGCACTGGGCCTTTACTAGTCCTGTATTAGCAGACCGATATACAGTAGACGTCTTCAACGCGGGCAACAAAAACAATTCTGCACCTCCAAACTGCTTCCTGCGGCTATGCGCAGGGCAGAGTGACATTACACAGACTGCTGAACACCACAGGGCAGAGTGACATTACACAGACTCCTGAACACCACAGGGCAGAGTGACATTACACAGACTGGTGCACGCTACAGGGCAGAGTGACATTACACAGACTGGTGCACGCTACAGGGCAGAGTGACATTACACAGACTGGTGCACGCTACAGGGCAGAGTGAAATTACACAGACTGGTGCACGCTACAGGGCAGAGTGACATTACACAGACTGGTGCACGCTGCAGGGCAGAGTGACATTACAGAGACTGGTGCACGCTGCAGGGCAGAGTGACATTACAGTGACTGGTGCACGCTGCAGGGCAGAGTGACATTACAGAGACTGGTGCACGCTGCAGGGCAGAGTGACATTACACAGACTGGTGCACGCTGCAGGGCAGAGTGACATTACACAGACTGGTGCACGCTGCAGGGCAGTGACATTACACAGACTGGTGCACGCTGCAGGGCAGAGTGACATTACAGTGACTGGTGCACGCTGCAGGGCAGAGTGACATTACACAGACTGGTGCATGCTGCAGGGCAGAGTGACATTACAGAGACTGGTGCACGCTGCAGGGCAGAGTGACATTACACAGACTGGTGCACGCTGCAGGGCAGAGTGACATTACACAGACTGGTGCACGCTGCAGGGCAGAGTGACATTACACAGACTGGTGCAAGCTGCAGGGCAGAGTGACATTACAGAGACTGGTGCACGCTGCAGGGCAGAGTGACATTACACAGACTGGTGCACGCTGCAGGGCAGAGTGACATTACACAGACTGGTGCACGCTGCAGGGCAGAGTGACATTACACAGACTGGTGCATGCTGCAGGGCAGAGTGACATTACAGAGACTGGTGCACGCCTTTGTGTGCAAATGAACTCAAGCTTACGGACAATGTGATATAGCGAAGCACCTGAGTGAGTTGGGTGCGCAATTACGCAGGTACTTTCCCGAAACGGATTACACAAACAACTGGATTCATTATCCCTTTCATGCCCTACCTCCAGTTCACTTACTGATATCAGAACAAGAGAGCCTCATCGAAATTGAAATTTCAACACGCGGTTCTGTGAAAATGTAATTTAATCAGAATTTCTGGATAGGGCTACGCTCAGAGTATCCTGCCTTGGTAAATCACGCTTTTAAGACACTGATGCCCTTTGCAACCACGTACCTATGTGAGAGTCGATTCTCGGCCCTCACTAGCATGAAAACTAAATACAGGCACAGACTGTGTGTGGAAAATGATTTAAGACTGAGACTTTCCAATACAACACAACACAACATCGCAGAGTGTCGTGTCTTTGGCATCATTAAAACGGAAGACATGTTTATCAAATAACTCTCTGTAATTATTATTACGCAATTAAACTGATTAATCGTGTAACTGTAATTAACTAGGAGGTCGGGGCACCAAGGAAAATATTCAGATTACAAAGTTATAATTTTCCTAATATAACTTTCAGATATAATACTATCTGATCTGAGTCTTCTGATTAATGACGTATTCGTTTACCTCACGTCAATCTCATTCCAAACGTCGTAAATTGTTGGTTATCTGCACGAACCCAGTCTTCATAATGAGTCATCCATTACATTTACATTACATTTTAGTCATTTAGCAGACGCTCTTATCCAGAGCGACTTACAGTAGTGAGTGGATACATTTCATACAATTTCATACATTTTTCTTTTTTTTTTTCTGTGCTGGCCCCCCGTGGGAATCGAACCCACAACCCTGGTGTTGCAAACACCATGCTCTACCAACTGAGCTACATCAATTGTCTTAAAATCATTTATTTACTAAACTAAAAAATTCACAGAAATGCATAACAAACCGATATGGTTACAAGGAAATGATAGGAGAATGTGCCCTAGTGGGCTAAACCGGCATGGCGGCTTGTTACACAAAGAAAGGGGGTTGGGCTTGAATGAAAGAGCGGGAAGACTGAGTAACAGAGAAAGCAGCTATGCTACCGTAAATACAGTTTCGTATGCATTCTAAATTACCACCCATTTGGAAAAGAAAAATGCAATAAATATTTACTCTGAGCTGCGCTTCGGTAGGTTGGTCGTAGATGCTGGCCGTGTTGGCCAACAGAGGTCTTCCTGTCCTCGGAAGAATGTCACTGGTGGTAAATTGGATACGTTGTAGTATCTTCGTTGTGTGTTAGACTGGATCCGTCGTCCGTCCACGTCTACAGCGGCCGCTGCTAACTCAACGGCTAGGAAGTATCACTTCTGTAGTGAATGAGAGTTCAAAGTTCATACCATTCGCAACCAAAGCTCACGCTGAGGTTGGCTTAGTTCTGTACTTGACATGTGAGTCCTTTTAACGCAGAGGCTGCAGACCTCACGTACCTGGAACAGACTGATTACATTTTGTCACTGACTTATATAGTGGCGAGGGGAGAAGGGTGTGTTTCATCGTTTATAACCCCTGTCTCTGATTGGTCAGGGCTCTTTCCTTATGAAAACCCCATTCTCTCATTTGGAAGCTAAAATTACATTTAATCTCCTAACAAACATTTTCAATATCAAACATTTAAATTGCGCAACAATTCCATGTGAATCTGATAACTAGAATGTGTAGACTTTCCCAGATACAGTTTATGTCGTCCTGTCATCAGTCATAATGTCTCAGATGACAACCGAACTGACATCCATACTCATTAAGTACCTGGTATATTTCCAACTGGTTCTATTACCGAAATATGGTTCCTTTCCCCCCACTTGTTTGATGTTCCCAGACTCTCTATATTTAACAAAGGCTATTCAAAAGTCCTTCAGTAGGGTCAGAGAGAGAGAGGGGAAGGGAGAAAGGTATTTATGGGGGGTCATAAACCTTACCCACAGGCCAACTTCATGACAAGAGTTATGTGCATCCCTTCAAGCACAACATTTTCATTAATCTGTGGTGAGTTATTCACAACTTTTGATGAATAAATAAGGTTTTAAATGTAAAATGGCTAAATAAAGAGCAAAATGATTGATTATTATTATTTGTGCCTTGGTCCTATAAGAGCTCTTTGTCACTTCCCACAAGCCGGGTTGTGACAACTCACTCATTATGTTTAATAAATGTATTGTATAGTGTGTGTGTGTGGCAGGCTTACAATGATGGCAAAAAACAACATTTGAGAGTGCGCTGACCCTGGTGCTAGAGGGGGTACGCAGCTGGAGGTTGAATGTTTGAAGGGGTAAGGGACTATAAAATGTTTGGGAACCACTGCTCTGGATCGCCATGTACGACAGCGTGTTCCAGTTCCCGCCAATATTCAGCAACTTCGCACAGCCAGGAGTGGGACAACATTCCACAGGCCACAGGCCACAAACAGCCTGATCAACTCTATGTGAAGGAGATGTGTCATGCTGCATAAGGCAAATGGTGGTCACACCAGATACTGACTGGTTTTCTGATCCACACCCCTACTTTTTTTGTGACCAACAGATGCATATCTGTATTCCCAGTCATGTGAAATCCATAGATTAGGACCCAATGAATTTGTTTCAGTTGACTGTTTTCCTTATATGAACTCTAACTCAGTAAAACATTTAATATTGTTGCATGTTGCATTTATTTTTTTGTTCAGTGTAATTTGCCACCTGTGATGTCATCAGGCAGGCCAAAACTCCATCCCACCAAAACAGGCTGAAATTTCAGGTGGTATTTTCAAACAGCTCTTACACTAAAAGGGCATTATCATAATTTTCACAATTTCACAGTATTATTCCAACCTCATCATGTGGAAATATATATAAAACACATGAAAATCTAGTTTTTGACTGCACTGGACTTTCAAAAGTTTACAGCTCACTGCGGCAGGTAGCCTGGTGAGTAGGAGCATTGGGCCAGTAACCAAAAGGTTGCTGGATCGAATTCCCTTGCTGACAAGGTAAATATCTGTCGTTCTGCCCCTGAGCAAGGCAGTTCCCCGGGCGCCGATGACGTGGATGTGGATTAAGGCAGCCCTCCGCACCTCTCTGATTAAGAGGGGTTGTGTTAAATGCGGAAGACGGGTTTCAGTTGAATGCATTCAGTTGTACAACTGACTAGGTGACCCCCTTTCTCTGTAATCTATAAAAAGTATTATTTGTGTCTTTCATTCGAGCAGAATGTTGCTTTCAAATCTTTCTCTCTTCTCGCCTCTCGCTGTCTCTCTGTCTGTCTCTCGCTTCATGTATTTCTCTCTCGCCTCTTGCCTCTCTCTTCCTCTCTCTCTCTGTCTGTTTGTCCGTCTGTCTGTTCGCTTCTTGCCTCTCTTTCGCTCGCTCTGTCGCCATTCTTTTTTCTTCAGATCTTCCTCTCTCCACTCTCTCTTGCTACGCATCTTTAAAACTTCTCAGGTTGGCTTAATGTTGAGTTTTGGCGAAAGGAAATGTTCTCACTTTGAATTCTTCAAAGAGAGTAAAAGTAGTCCTGGTACGTTTGTTTGGAAGATGTTAAATGGTGGCTCCTACTTTCTAATTTATCACAGCAGGGAAGCTGGCTTCATGATTGGGTTTTCAATAACACCATGCAGGTATATTTCACCAGAAACGGACTGGCCATAGGTCAATTGAGGCAAATGGGAAGAAAATGATGATATTTGGCTAATAATGCCACGCGGAAAAGAAATGGGCTGATGTCAGGGCCTTGAAAAGAATTCAGCCGGTGTTTTAAAAATGCCCAATCAGATGTCTGTTCCAACCCGCTCCTACATTCCCTATGGCTTTGAGGTGTAGTACTCCAGTAGAGAAAAACAAATAATAAAAGCCCAGCTTTATGTCCTGTGAAATTAAACTTCGCTTATAGACATATATTTAGTCTCCCATTTGCTTTGCTGCAATGACAACCCCCCTTAGCTGAAATATATCTTTCCATTTCTTCATTGGACACGTGTTATTATATACTGTATATTACTCACCCGTCGGAAAGCGAATGCGAGTGGTTAATTTAGTTGGGGTATGGTTGTTTGAGTAATACTGTATACGTACAGGAGGGCCAGTAAGCTGAGAGAGGAGAGGGGAAGGAAATGTTTGTTGCTGCTGAGTGTCATGGTGAAGGTTCTGGGTACTGCCTGATACTGCCTCGCTCGCTCTCTCTCTCGCTCGCTCTCTCTCTCGCTCTCACTCTCTCTAAATTACTCACTTCCCCAGAGCAGTAACTCTCAGCGCCCTGCAGAGCTATACCACAGCACTACCAGTGACTAAGAGTTCTGCTCCTCTGACATCTGGACACTGAGTAATTCTTGATACTGAGTTTGTGCTCTCCTCCTCTGTTTTGTCCTAGCTTCACACTTTTTCCACAGTTTTAGGGAACTTTGAATCAACAACCTTGTGCCACAGCTAATGCCTTCCCCGTCCCCCGTTCCACATTCCATGGAATTGGCATTACTGTGAGAGTGTCTGCATCTCAGAGACTTTGATTATTTACTGTCAAATGTCAAACGAAATATAAATATCAGGAAATTCTCCCAGGGTACACACACTCTCTCGCTCTGTCTCGCTCTGTCTCTTTCTCTGTGTGTGTGTGTGTGTCTGTGTGTGTGTGTGTGTGTGTGTGTGTGTGTGTGTGTGTGTGCGCGCGCCAGATGAACAGGCTGGGAGCTCTGATCCAAAGTGTAATTCCTAAGACAACATCTTGTTAAGCCCTTATACCCAATAACTTAAAAGTAAAGGAGAACCTCTACAGTGACGGCACATCTAGATTCTACATTGTTGCGTCTAAAGCCCTTTGAAGTTGACCAGGTGTTACATGCATAATTTAACCTCTTTTACAGCCTCTCTCCAAGGACTATATTATCTTTGGCAGAAGTTTTACTTTTTGATTTTGTTGAAGAGCCTTCCCCTGGGCAGCGGTGGAGGGAAAGGAAGTTTCTCAGAGATTAACCATGTAGGCTAAGGCATACTCAATTATCCTTATAGCTTATTTAGTCTAAACCCCTTCTCTTAAGATCAAAGGGTGTTTGTTGTCTGATATTCTTTCTCTTTGTACTCTACCATGCCCTGGGCTTCAAACCTCTACTTACTGTATACTGAACAAAAATATAAACGCAACATGCAACTTCAACGATTTTACTGAGTTACAGTTCATAGAAGGAAATCAGTCAATTTAAATAAATTCATTAGGCCCTAATCTATGCCAGGGGCGCAGTCATGTCTAACATTCGATATGTAGCTCTAGAACACAGGAGATTGGTGGCACCTTAATTGGGGAGGACAGGTTCATAATAATGGCTGGAGCAGAATGGGTGGAATGGTATCAAATACATTGATGCCATTCCATGCGCTCCTTTCCAGCCATTATTATGAACCGTCCTGCCCTCAGCAGCCTCCACTGCTCTAGACACTTTCATCTGTTACTGTGCTCTATGGAGAAGCTCTAGTTTAACAGGTATCAGCTCTGTAACCGCTTGTCAGACTGAGATACAAGTCCTCAGTGCTGAACATGATGAGGTATAGATGACATTGACCTATCACACGCAGTACAACAGTACTGTGCAATTAACATCATTGCACTTGACACGTCTTTAGCTCAGACATTCTATCAGAATTACGCACACATTATTGAATAGCATATCTGTACATTTTTTTTCACCTAATGACAACGTTTACGATCCAATCTGACAAGCGTGTCACAATAACACTTTTCCCCTGCGCATCATTCTGTTCCTTTGATGACTTCCAGCACCATTACTATAAATAGTTTACCCAGCTCATCTAAACATCCCCATTAACCAAGCCTCTCCTCTGCCTCAGTCTCAGTCTGCCCTGTGATGTCTGAGATGTGTTGTCCTTCACGGCTAATTCAGATCCCTTTGATTGCTACCATTAATACCGTCATTATCCCTCTTCTGTCTGTCTCCTCCCCTCCAGCCTTTACACAGTCTATCTTAGTCCCCCACCACACCTCTGCCAGTGTGTGTGTGTGTGTGTGTGTGTGTTTTGTTAGGCCCTGTACTGTGAATCTGCTGCTTAGTGTTTGTGAATAATGAAGGTGCAGATAACTGCTTGAGTCATTAGGTGTAATGGGGACACTGATTAAAACTACGCAGAATGTAATTGATCAATGCCTGTGTAATACCTGCTGTAATGTTTATGAAATGTGGACATCCTACATCAGCTTGAATGGGAAAACGGTACGTTTTGACATGATGCAACATGGTGCAGATGTCTTGACGTCGATGTGCCATGCACTGTGATTACATCTGCACTACATCAGACTGAACGTTTTGTCAGTTTGGTGCATCACTTGGTGCCGTGGATAATTTACACATCAACGTTTGACTCCATCACTTGAAGGACGTTATCCATGGCTTCTCTTTGAGACACTATTCAAACACAGACCCTTTTAAAATGTTGCCTTTGTGCCACTTCCTTCTCAAACATCATTGATTGGTCACTGTGAACACAGCTGAGGAGTCAATATACTGTAGAACTACTTAGTGCCATTCAGATTCACGCTTCAAGAAAATAGTTGTCAACTGTCTGGGCTGTGTGTCGTTGGCATCGTCCCACTACCCTCCCTGTCTCTCTGTCACTCCAACCATTACTGAATGATTACTCCTGGGTGCAATTTTGTGTGTGTGTGTGTGCGTGAGTGATATATACTGGATTCTTGAGACATAGCTCACTAATATACAGAGCCGTGAAAAAGTTTTTGCCCCCTTTCTGATTTTTTTCTGTATTTGCATTTTAACACTTAATGTTGTCAGATCTTCAACCAAAACCTAATATTAGATAAAGGGAACCTGAGTGAACAAATAACACACCATTTTGTATACTTATTTCATTTATTTAATTTGGAAAAGTTATGCAACTCCCAATGCCCCCGGTGTAATAAAAGTAATTGCCCCCTTACACTCAATAACTGGTTGGACCACCGTTAGCTGAAATGACTGCAACCAACATTTTCTTGTAGTTGTTGATTGTGGCCCACTCTTCATTTGTGTTTTTTTCGCACAAACTGCTCGCTTCAGGTTCTACAATTGGGTTATGGTCTGGACTTTGACTAGGCCATTCCAAAACAGTATATTTCTTGCTTTTCATTAATTTCTGACGTACAAAAGGCTTGTGTGTTTTGGATCATTGTCTTCAGCTTACGGACAGATGGCCGGACATTTTCCTTTATAATTTTCTGATGCAGAGCAGAATTCATGGTTTCTTTAATGATGTCAAGTCTTCCAAGTCCTGAAGCAGTAAAGCATCCTCAAACCATCACACTACCACCACATTGCTTGACTCTTGGTATGAGGTTCTTACTGTGGAATGTTTGGGTTTCCGGCAGACATAATGGGACCCATGTCGTTCAAAATACTTTAGTTTGCCAAAACGCATCTGGAAGCACCTGTCTAGACTCGTCAATACTCCTTGAAGAATGTTCTATGAACAGGCGGAATATATTTACAGTACCAGTCAAAAGTTTGGACACACCTACTCATTCAAGGGTTTTTCTTTATTTTTTATTTTCTACATTGTAGAATAATAGTGAAGACATCAAAACTATGAAATAACACATATGGAATCATGGAGTAACCAAAAAAGTGTTAAACAAATCAACATCTCTTTTATATTTGAGATTCTTCTGCCTTGATGACAGCTTGGCACACTCTTGGCATTCTCTCAACCAGCTTCAATAACAGTTTTGACGAATATCTTTGGTTTTCCTCTACTCTTCAGCATGGCAAATGGCCTGTGCTGAGTGACCGATGGCTCTCTTCCTTGTCTGATATAAAATGATATAAAAAGCTGTTCAACCTTAACACATACAGTCAGTGCATTATCTGCCAGCTACATTTTTCATTAAGGTAGCTGGCATCAATTAACAGGTGTGCCTTGTTAAAAGTTCATTTGCATTTGAGCCAATCAGTTGTGTTGTGATAAGGTAGGAGTGGTATACAGAAGATAGCCCTATTTGGTAAAATACCAAGTCCATATTGTGTCAAGAACAGCTCAAATAAGCAAAGAGAAACAAGAGTCCATCATTACTTTAAGACATGAAGGTCAGTCAATACGGACAATTTCAAGAACTTTGAAAGTTTCTTCAAGTGCAGTCGCAAAAACTTCAAGCGCTATGATGAAACTGGCTCTCATGAGGACCCCCACAGGAAGGAAGACCCAGAGTTACCTCTGCTGCAGAGGATACGTTCATTAGAGTTAACTACACCTCAGATTGCAGCCCAAATAAATGCTTCACAGAGTTCAAGTAACAGACACATCTCAACATCAACTGTTCAGAGGAGACTGCGTGAATCAGGCCTTCATGGTCGAATTCCTGCAAAGAAACCACTATTAAAGGACACCAATAATAAGAAGACTTGCTTGGGCCAAGAAACACGAGCAATGGACATTAGACTGGTGGAAATCTGTCCTTTGGTCAGATGAGTACAAATTTGAGATTTTTGGTTCTAACCCCCATGTCTTTCTGAGAGGCAGAGTAGGTCAGCGGATGATCTCTGCATGAGTGGTTCCCACAATGAAGCATGGAGGAGGAGGTGTGATGCTATGGGGTACTTTGCTGGTGACACTGTCAGTGATTTATTTAGAATTCAAGGCACACTTAAAAGGCTTGGATACCACAGCATTCTGCAGCGATACACCATCCCATCTGGTTTGCTCCTTAGTGGGACAATCATTTGTTTTTCAACAGGACAAAGACCCAAAACACACCTCTAGGCTGTGTAAGGGCTATTTGACCAAGAAGGAGAGTGATGGAGTGCTGCATCAGATGACCTGGCCTCCACAATCACCTGACCTCAACCCAATTGAGATGGTTTGGGATGAGTTGGACCGCAGAGTGAAGGAAAAGAAGCCAACAAGTGCTCAGCATATGTGGGAACTCCTTCAAGACTGTTGAAAAGCATTCCTCATGAAGCTGGTTGAGAGAATGCCAGGAGTGTGCAAAGCTGTCATCAAGGCAAAGGGTGGCTACTTTGAAGAATCTAAAATATATTTTGATTTGTTTAACACTTTCCATATGATTCCATTTATGTTATTTCATAGTGTTGATGTCTTCACTATTATTCTGCAATGTAGAAAATAATAAAAATAAAGAAAAACCCTTGAATGAGTAGGTGTGTTCAAACTTTTGACTGGTACTGTATATATTGTTTATATTTGTTTGTACTTTTACCCCTTTTTTTCCCCAATTGGTAGTTACAGTCTTGTCCAATCACTGCAACTCCCCTACAGACTCGGGAGATGTGGTCGAGAGCCATACTTCCTCCGAAACATGACCCTGCCAAGCCGCACTGCTTCTTGCTCGCTTAACCCGGAAGCTAGCCGCACCAATGTGTCGGAGGAAACACTGTCCAGCTGGCGACCGAGGCCAAACCCTCCCCTAACCTGGATGACGCTGGGCCAATTGTGCACCGCCTCATGGGTCTCCTGGTCACGACCGGCTGTGACACAGCCTGGGATCGAACCCAGTCTGTAGTGACGCCTCAAGCACTGCAGTGCCTTAGACCGCTGCGCCACTCGGGAAGCCCCAGGTGAATTATTTTAACGACATGAGGCCCGTTATGTCTAGAGACATAGGGCCATCATGTTTTATACTCTTCAAGTTAAACTTAAATATTTGAGTAGAAAACATTAGCATTTTGTTTTCACTTAGTTTCAGTTTTTTATATTCCCTGTTGAACAAGAGCTGTACACCTCGCACAGGTGCAGATGGAAGCTTGGTCAATCTGGTTCATTGGTTGGTTCCGGAAGCAGGTCTGTTGGCATTGTTACTGTACCGGTCATCACACTCTCTGTCTGGCCACAGATGCCACCTGCGCTCCCTAGTTAACTATATGGCTAGCGTCCCAAACAATTACACCAGCTTGACAAATTTGTGGGCCTCTGCCACCAAATGGAAAATTTACCCAGCAGTAGTAATAGTAAAGTCGATGTTTCTGTTGTAAACACACTTGTAGCTTTAATAGTGCAGTACCATTAATGTTCACTATAAAGGAGAATTTTACTGTTTAAGGCATCCAATCGTGTTTGTTGTTATTGGAAGATGGCTATTAAAGATTTTGGTAGTCCAGACCAGAGCAAGGGATTCCCAGTAGCCATGATGACCGTAATTTGATTGCTGTTTTAATGAAAAAGATACTATCGAATAGAGAGCAATCAATGTGTTTGGCTGAGTCTCATTAAGAAACATGGGAAGCCATTTTCCCCTTCACTGATTACAATGACAGAGTGAGTTGCTGATCTAAACCAGTGGTCTCATTTCCATGAAGACAGCCATCAGATGAAATGATTGTCACATCTTATTATTTTACCTTTCTTTCAATATCTGTGCGTGAATCTGTGCACGAATTGAAGTGTACAGGATTCTTTTTTGAAGTTTGGCAAAATAGTTGATGTATCTCAAAGCAAGCAATTAAGTTGTTTTTCTCCCCCCCCCCTCCCCCCAACGTTTCCTTTCTCCAATCTTGATTCAGGAAGTTTTCGATGATGATGTGAGTGGGTTTTGGCAGCTGTTAAGCTAGACAGGAATCTTGGCTTTGCTATTTCATATTTATCTCTTTCTCACTCTCTCTCCATCTCTCTCTCCTTCCCCCCTCACACACTCTCTCTCTGTCTCTCTCGCTCTCTCTCTCTCTCCTTCTCTCTCTTTTCTTCTCTCTCTCTCTCTACTCTCTCTCTCTCCTTCTCTCTGTCCTCCCCTCTCTCTCCCCCCTTCTCTCTCTCCCCCCCTTCTCTCTCTCTCTCTCTCTCTCTCTCTCTCTCTCTCCCTCCATCTCTCTCTCCTCCCCCTCACTCTCTCTCCTACTGCTAAGACATCTTGACTTATAATTCTGAAATATACGCCAGCTGGGACCATTAGAATGAATTATTTGGTATGTTTGTGCTACTGCTACACATGACGCTCCAACGCAAACCACAAAGGACTTTCAAAGTGAAAGAAAATGTGTTTTGTCTCCTCTCTTAGTTGCTTCAAAGGGAGATGCATGAAATGTCAGCTCCACTTAAGAAGCCATACATAATGTTCAGACGCCTCAGTCAGACAAGCGTGTGGTGTGTTAAAAGGTTTGTGGTGGTGGATATACGTAACGATGATAAGATGATTTAGACAACTTCTTACGGTGCCATAGCAACACCTCTTGAGGTGTCTGAATGATTTCAGGGACTTGACATTGGCACTGGCATTTACTGTAGGCTCCGTATCACTTTGCTCTGCCCTATATGAAGTCATGTCAGTGGATATGGGTATGAATCATAGTCGTAGAGAATATGGGTTGAGCAGCTGCAAGTTCATAACACTTTCATGTTTTCCCTGATGTGATGCTTGTCTTGATCTTAGACCACAGTGATGCTATTATTCTATTTGAAAATGATCCTCAATCTTTTCAATAACAAGTAGTGATTCAGCTTTATTTCATAGTTATCTAGCGGGTATAACATGGTAAAATGGCAAATAGATAGTAATAACATTGACATTTTAGTCATTTAGCAGATGCTCTTATCCAGAGCGACTTACAGGAGCAATTAACTTGCCTTGCTCAAGGGCACATCGGCAGATTTTTCACCTAATCGGCTCAGGGATTTGAACCAGCGACCTTTCAGTTACTGGCACAATGCTCAACGCTAGGCTACCTGCTAACTCTACTAGGTATCACTTGGTACCAGATCCAGAAAATACCCATTACTGTAACCACATCAACAGTCAAATAAAGCCAATTAACTGGTCTTTGGATCAGGAAAGTAATCATCCAGTGAGTTTATCATCATCTACATATGGCTGCTGATTTTATATACATTTGCTTCTGTAAATATGAATTAGCCTCCTACTGCGAAAACACATACATGTATATACTTGAACTGGTGCCAGCGTTATAACTGAGTTGTTAAAAGCAAGATGGTGCTGAAGAACATGGCTGACGTTTTACATTCTCCCAATCAATTGTGCAAATTTTTTGTACTTTTTTTTGCGTAACTTATTTTTGTTACTTATTGTGTACATAATGTTGCTGCTACCGTCTCTTAAGACCGAAAATAACTTCTGGACATCAGAAAAGCGATTACTCACCGCGGACTGGAAGAAAGTCCGACAAGAAGGATATCCTGCTTTCACTGGAACAGGCCCAGATCCACGCCTTTTGGGTGAAGAAAGACACCGGAAAAGGGGACGCAGATCAGGGATTCTTCTGAGAATCCGTAGGCGAGCGAGTAAACTCCCAATGCCTTCCATTCTGCTTGCTAACGTGCAATCCTTAGAGCATAAAATTGATGACCTACTACTAAGATTATCCTACCAATGGGACATTAAAAACTGTAACATCTTATGTTACACCGAGACAGGGCTGAACGAAGAAACGGACAATATAGAACTGGCGGGATTTTCCATGCCCCGGCAGAACAGAGACGCTACCTCTGGTAAGACAAGGGGTGGGGGTGTGTGTCTTTTTGTCAATAACAGCTGGTGAGTGATGTCTAATATTAAAGAAGTCTCGAGGTATTGCTCGCCTGAGGTAGAGTACCTTATGATAAGCTGTCGTCTAAACTATCTACCAAGAGAGTTCTCATCTGTATTATTCATAGCCGTCTATTTACCACCACAAAGCGAAGCCGGCACTAAGACCACTCTCAACCATCTCTGTAAGTCCATAAGCAATGAAGAAAATGCTCACCCAGAAGCGGCGCTCCTAGTGGCCGGGGACTTTAATGCAGGCAAACTTAAATCAGTTTGACCAAATTTTTACCAGCATGTCACATGTGCAACCAGGGGAAAAAAATCTTAGACCACCTTTACTCCACACACACAGATACATACAAAGCTCTCCTCCTCCCTCCATTTGGCAAATCTGACCACAATTCAATCCTCCTGAATTCCTGCTTACAAGCAAAAACTAAAGCAAGAAGTACCAGTGACTCGCTCAATACGGAAGTGGTCAGATGACGCAGATGCTAAGCTACAGGACTGTTTTGCTAGCACAGACTGGAATATGTTCCGGGATTCATCCAAAGGCATTGAGGAATACACCACCTCAGTCATCGGCTTCATCAATAAGTGCATCGATGTCGTCGTCCCCACAGTGTCTGTACTTACATATCCCAACCAGAAGCCATGGATAACAGGCAACATCCGTATCGAGCTAAAGGCTTGAGCTGCCACTTTCAAGGAGCGGAAGACTAATCCGGACGCTTATAAGAAATCTCGCTATGCCCTCAGATGAGCCATCGAACAAGCAAAGCGTCAATACAGGATTAAGATTGAATCCTACTACACCAGCTCTGACGCTCGTCAGATGAAGCAGGGCTGGAAAACTATTACGGACTACAAAGGGATACCCAGACGCGAGCTGCCCAGTGATGCGAGCCTACCAGACGAGCTAAATGCCTTTTATGCTTGCTTCAAGGCAAGCAACACTGAAGCATGCACAATAGCACCAGCTGTTCTGGATGAGTGTGTGGCCGATGTGAACTGATGTGAACCGAGCCGATGTGAACAAAATCTTTTAAACAGGTCAACATTCACAAAGCCACTGGGCCAGACGGATTACCAGGACGTGCACTCAAAGCATGCGTGGACCAACTGTCAAGTGTCTTCACTGACATTTTCAACCTCTCCCTGACCGAGTCTGTAATACCTACATGTTTCAAGCAGACCACCATAGTCCCTGTGCCCAAGGAAGCGAAGGTAACCTGCCTAAATGGTTACCGTCCCATAGCACTCACGTCAGTTGCCATGAAGTGCTTTGAAAGGCTGGTCATGGCTCACATCAACAGCATCCTCCCGGACACCCTAGACCCACTCCAATTCACGTACCGCCCCAACAGATCCACAGATGACACAATCTCAATCGCACTCCACACCGCCCTTTCTCACCTGGACAAAAAGAACACCTATGTGAGAATGCTGTTTATTGACTACAGCACAGTGTTCAACACCATAGTGCCCTCAAAGATCATCAAGAAGCTAAGGACTCTGGGACTAAACACCTCCCTCTGCAACTGGATCCTGGACTTCCTGACGGGCCGCCCCCAGGTGGTAGGAGTAGGGAACAACACGTCTGCCACGCTGATCCTTAACACTGGGGCCCCTCAGGGGTGTGTACTTAGTCCCCTCATGTATTCCCTGTTCACCTATGACTGCGTGGCCAAACACGACTCCAACATCATTATTACGTTTGCTGACGACACAACGATGAGACAGTCTATAGGGATGAGGTCAGAGAACTGGCAGTGTGGTGCCAGGACAACAACCTCTCCCTCAATGTGAGCAAGACAAAGGAGCTTATTGTGGACTACAGGAAAATGCGGTCCGAACAGGCCCCCATTAACATCGACGGGGCTGTAGTGAAGCGGATCGAGAGTTTCAAGTTCCTTGGTGTCCACATCACCAACGAACTATCATGGTCCAAACATACCAAGAGTTGTGAAGAGGGCACGACAAAACCTTTTCCCCCTCAGGAGACTGAAAATATTTGGCATGGGTCCCCAGATCCTCAAAAGGTTCTACAGCTGCACCATCGAGAGCATCCTGACCAGTTGCATCACCGCCTGGTATGGCAACTGCTTGGCATCTGACCGTAAGGCGCTACAGAGGGTAGTGCGAATGGCCCAGTACATCACTGGAGCCAAGCTTCCTGCCATCCAGGACCTATATAATAGGCGGTGTCAGAGGAAAGCCCATAAAATGGTTAGAGACTCCAGTCACCCAAATTATAGACTGTTTTCTCTGCTATCGCATGGCAAGCGGTACCAGAGCGCCAAGTCTAGGACCAAAAGGCTCCTCAATAGCTTCTACCCCCAACCATTAGACTGCTGAACAGTTCATAAAAATCGGCACTGGACAATTTACGTTGACCCCCCTCCCCTCTTGTACACTGCTGCTACTCGCTGTTTGTTTGTTACCTATGCATAGTCACTTCGCCTCCACCTACATGTACAGATTACCTCAACTAGCCTGTACCCCTGCACACTGACTAGGTACCGGTGCCCCCTGTATATAGCCT
Source organism: Salmo trutta (assembly GCF_901001165.1). Lineage (NCBI taxonomy): Eukaryota > Metazoa > Chordata > Actinopteri > Salmoniformes > Salmonidae > Salmo > Salmo trutta. The sequence goes on along the minus strand of NC_042967.1, from coordinate 12,075,637 downwards.
CGTTATTGTGTTACTTTTTATTATTACTTTTTATTTTAGCCTACTTGGTAAATATTTTCTTTTTGAACTGCACTGTTGGTTAAGGGCTTGTAAGTAAGCATTTCACGGTAAAGTTTCCACTTGTTGTATTCGGCGCATGTGGCAAATGTGGTCCATGTGGTGTGTACTTGTCTGGAACATGGGAACTTCACTGTGTGTGATGTAATGAGGTGATATTACTAATTCTGCCAATGCCATGTAATCTTACTAAACTCCCAATTAGCACTTATCAAAACCCGTTGAGCCAAATGATCACCTTAGGAATTTGGCACCTGTCTTCACAACCATTTCTCAACAGTGGGAAGACTTTCAGTAGCTAACGCCTTTACGATATGTCTAATGTTATTCTGTAGACAAGTTCCCATGTGGCAAAAGAAATCCCTTTAGTCAAGAGAAATGGCTATATATGATTTGGTTGTTAATACAATGTGTAGTTATTGTTGTATTGAGACTAAGATTCTTTATGACTACACGCTATGCTGGCTTCTTACTAATATATTACATCGCTAGCTACTGTAACCACATAAACGGTTAGTAAAGGTAAATACCAGCTGAAAAATAAAGCCAATTAGCTGGTCTTTGGTTCAGGAAGGTAACCATGCAGTGACTTCATCATCTTCTGCATATGGCTGCTCATTAAGGATACATTTACTGTTGTCATTTTTCATTAGTCACCTACTGTGAAAACATAGACATGAACGGGTGCCAGCGTTATAATTGAGTTGTTAATGGGAGTGGTCCATGTGGTGGGAACTTCACTCAGTCTGCTATAGTTTAATGTAATGAGGGGATATGACTAATTCAGTGAAGAATTCAATGTTGATAATGCAATTAACAGTTGTGAGCTTTATGTAATTGGCACCAACCGTCAGAGCCTTTGTGATTTGCGTCGTGCCTAAGAACAGTCCTTAGCCGTGTGTTATTAGTAATAATCCATTGGTTCTCATGCCAAACTGTTTAAATAACATGTAGTTATTGTACTATGAAACGTCGACTATAGCAGGGCACTCCAAACCTGTTCCTGGAGAGCTACTGTCCTGTAGGTTTTCACTCCAACCCTAATCTAGCGCACCTGATTCTAATAATTAGCTGGTTGATGAGCTGAATCAGGTTAGTTACAACTGGGGTTGGAGTGAAAACCTGCAGGAGGGTAGCTCTCCAGGAACAGGTTTGGAGAGCCCTGGTCTATAGGCTATGATGGTGTTTCATGTAACCACCATCCCACCAATACATAGTCTACAAGCTGTCACCGAGGAACCCAATGACATTGCTAGCTAGGAAATTGTTATTGTGTGGCTCCTCTGATTCCACCATTGCAGCTTTGAAAGCTTGGTAATTATTCCAGCATGCACAACTGCTTCAAATGAGAAAAAGTTACAGCCGCCCCTGTGGTGGTCTGATCACCACTGCTGTAATTTAGCATCATCAGCGGCTAACGCCTAGCGGTGAAAATGGAAATTTGATTGAAAATGGGCCCCTCGTGGCGAAGGCGTGGAGGTGAAAATTGCAATTGCGAATCCCTATCTCGATCTGATGTTTACACGTCTTTATCAATCAGGGTCTGCAGCTGCGCCACACACACACACACGCTCAGGGTTGTCTCTTCACAACCACCACCTACTAGCGTGATTGTATTCTATATAACAGGGAGGATGTAATCAAGGACAACACATACAGGAGCAGGAATTTATATGGCAAAATATATCACTCACTTATACCCGTGTGGCAGGATTGTAGTATGCGGGTAAACAGGAAATTATTCTTCATGGACGAGTGGTGTATTTTCTCAGCTGGCAATCTAATTTGACATATTTTAGTGTGTTGTGGTGGGTATCTCTAAGGCAACAGGCAAACGAGTCTCCTGCATGGCAATCTTTTGATTGTGTGCGTGCGTGTGTGTGTGTGCGTGCGTGCGCGTGTGTGTGTGCGTGTGTGTGTGTGTGTGCGTGTGGCAATCTTCTGATCTTGTGGCCCCATTACAAGGCTAGATTTCCATGTAATAGGTCATCATGGGACAAGGACAATCTGTGGCAGGACAGAACCGTGTCTAATGGAGGGCCAGATAAGAGTCTGATAATGACCTGCCAACGTCTGATGCTATGGGGTGATAGCAATCACAGGCAAGGGTGGTGTGTGTGTGTGTGTGTGTGTGTGGGGGGGGGGGGGGGGGGGGTCTAGAGTATGCGAGGTGTCAGAGATGCTGTATCCATTGCAGACACACACTTATTTACTAACACACACACACAATGCACAATACATCCATATTGATATGTGTGTGTGTGTTAGTTCTGTAAATAAATGTGTGTGTCTGCAATGGATACAGCATCTCTGACACCTCGCATAGTCTAGACACAGACGTCAAAGCCCTTTTCAGCAAGCTGAAAGAATTTGAGTAAAATAGATCAAAAGCCTAGGGAGGAATTGAAACAAAACAACCTGACACAATGCTATGCACAGTGTTGTCAACATGCACATCTACAGGTAGTCCCCCACTCAAAACACCACAGGATGTCATATCAGAGAGCAGGAGAAGGGTTGAGGGGAGATAGTAGGATAGTACAACCCCTCCATGTCTGTAGCCTTCTCCACTTCTCCACACAACAGGACTACCTGTCTGAAACATGGCCCTGGGAATCCCACTGTAGAAAGATAGATTATTTACCGCTGCAGGTATCATATCCATATCCACCCTGAGTACAAGATAACAAATATATATATAGTGTGTGTGTGCCAGATGAAAGGGGGTCATACACATCAGTGCTTCAGATAGTAGCTATATATACTATACTGTATCATACAGGGCTTTCAGAAAGTATTGAGACCCCTTGACTTTTCCACATTTTGTTACGTTACAGCCTTATTCTGAAATTGATTAAATAAAACAAATTCCTCAGCAATCTACACACAATACCCTAATAATGACAAAGCGAAAACAGTTTTTTTTTTAAATGTTTGCAAATGTATTAAAAATGAAAAAATCCCTTATTTACGTAAGTATTCAGCCCCTTTGCTATGAGACTCGAAAATGAGCTCAGGTGCATCCTGTTTCTATAGATCATCCTTGAGATGTTTCTACAACTTGACTGTAAATTCAAATGATTGGACATGATTTGGAAAGGCATACACATGTCTAAATAAGGTGTGAATTTAAGTATTTTCTCTCTCTCTCTCTATCTCTCTCTCTATATATATATATATATCTCTCTATGCCTCAGGACTACCTGGCCTGATGACTCCTTGCTGTCCCCAGTCCACCTGGTCGTGCTGCTCCAGTTTCAATTGTTCTGCCTGTGGCTATGGAACCCTGACCTGTTCCAGACCTGCTGTTTTCAACTCTCTAGAGACAGCAGAAGCGGTAGAGATGCTCTTAATGATTGGCTATGAAACGCCAATTGACATTTACTCCTGAGGTGCTGACCTGTTGCGCCCTCGACAACCACTGTGATTATTATTATTATTTATCTCTGCTGGTCATCTATGAACATTTGAACATCTTGGCCATGTTCTGTTATAATCTCCACCCGGCACAGCCAGAAAAGGACTGGCCACCCCTCATAGCCTGGTTCCTCTCTAGGTTTCTTTCTAGGTTCTGGCCTTTATAGGGAGTTTTTCCAAGCCACTCTGCTTCTTCACCTGCATTGCTTGCTGTTTGGGGTTTTAGGCTGGGTTTCTGTACAGCACTTTGTGACATCAGCTGATGTAAGAAGGGCTTTATAAATACATTTGATTGATTGTCAGAGCAAAAACCAAGCCATGAGGTTGAAGGAATTGTCCGTAGAGCTCCGAGACAGGATTGTGTTAAGGCACAGATCTGTGGAAGAGTAACAAAAAATGTCTGCAGCATTGAAGGTCCCCAAGAACACAGTGGCCTCCATCATTCTTAAATGGAAGAAGTTTGGAACCAATGGATTTATGGTAGAGTGGCCAGACGGAAGCCATTCCTCAGTAAAAGGCACATGACAGCCTGCTTGGAGTTTGCCAAAAGGCACCTAAAGACTCTCAGACCATGAGAAACAAGATTCTCTAATCTGAAGAAACCAAGATTGAACTCTTTGGCCTGAATGCCAAGCGTCACGTCTGGAGGAACCCAAGCATGGTGGTGGCAGCATCATTCTGTGGGGATGTTTTTCAGCGGCAGTTACTGGGAGACTAGTCAGGATCGTGGCAAAGATGAACAGAGCAAAGTACAGAGAGCTCCTTGATGAAAACCTGCTCCAGAGCACTCATGACCTCAGACTGGGGCGAAGGTTCACCTTCCAACAGGACAACAACCCTAAGCACACAGCCAAGATGACGCAGGAGTGGCTTTGGGAAAAGTCTCTGAATGTCCTTGAGTGGCCCAGCCAGAGCCCGGACCCTAACCCGATCGAAAGACCTGAAAATAGCTGTGCAGCAACACTCCCCATCCAATCTGACAGAGCTTGAGAGGATCTGCAGAGAAGAATGGGAGAAACTCCCCAAATACAGATGTGCCAAGCTTGTAGGGTCATACCCAAGAAGACTTGATGCTGTAATCCCTGCCATAGGTGCTTCAACAAAGTACTGAGTAAGGGTCTGAATACTTATGTAAATTTAATATTTTGTAATTTTTTTTATAAATTAGCAAAAATGTCTAAAAACCAGTTGTTGCTTTGTCATTATGGGGTATTGTGTGTAGATTGATGAGGGAAAAAACAATTTAATCAATTTAAGAATAAAGCTGTAACGTAACAAAATGTGGGAAAAAATCAAGGGGTCTGAATACCTTTTGAAGGCACTGTAAGAGTTTACACAACACATAGAGCTGAATTGTATTTTGTAGCGGTCTCCACCATCCAAACTGAACTGAGGTGAAAATAATGAAACACAGAGGAGAAAGAACGAAAGTTGGAACACTGTCTCCTTATGTATGAAATATACAGGAAGGAGAATCATCGCTGTCTGTCTACTGGTGATGTAGTACACGACTTGGCAGCTCGTCATAAATATCATGATGACCCAGTACTCCTCAGTCAGTACACAGTAATATCTCGTCCTAATATTTATACAGTATGAGTCAAAATTTGGACCCAGTTACTCATTCAAGGGTTTTTCTCTATGTTTACTATTTTCTACATTGTAGAATAATAGTGAAGACATCAACACTATGAAATAACACATATGGAAACATGTAGTAACCAAAAAAGTGTTAAACAAATCAAAATATATTTTATATTTGAGATTCTCCAAAGTAGCCTTCCTTTGCCTTGATGACAGCTTTGCACACTCTTGGCATTCTCTCAACCAGCTTCACGAGCTAGTCACCTGGAATGCATTTCAATTAACAGGTGTGCCTTGTTAAAAGTTAATTTGTGAAATTTCTTTCCTTCTTAATGTGTTTGACCCAATCAGTTGTGTTGTGACAAAGTAGGGTAAGCATACAGAAGATAGCCATATTTGGTAAAAGACCAAGTCCATATTATGGCAAGAACAGCTCAAATAAACAAAGAGAAACGACGGTCCATCATTATTTTAAGACATGAAGGCCCGTCAATACAGAACATTTCAAAAACTTTGAATGTTTCTTCAAGTGCAGTTGCAAAAACCATCAAGCGCTATGATGAAACTGTCTCTCATGAGGACCGCCACAGGAAAGGAAGACCCAGAGTTACCTCTGCTGTAGAGGATAAGTTTATTGGAGTTACCAGCCTCAGAAATTGGCAATTAGCTGCACCTCAGATTGCAGCCCAAATAAATAATTCACAAAGTTCAAGTAACACATCTCAACATCAACTTTTCAGAGGAGACTGCGTGAATCAGGCCCTCATGGTTGAATTGCTGCAAAGAAACCACTACTAAAGGACACCAATAAGAAGAAGAGACTTGCTTGGGCCAAGAAACACAACCAATGGACATTAGACCTCAACCCAATTGAAATGGTTTGGGATGAGTTGGACCGCAGAGTAAAGGAAAAGCAGCCAACAAGTGCTCAGCATATGTAGGAACTCCTTCAAGACTGTTGGAAAAGCATTCCAGGTGAAGATGGTTGAGAGAATGCCAAGCGTGTGCAAAGCTGTCTTCAAGGCAAAGGGTGGCTACTTTGAAGAATCTCAAATATAAAATGATTTTGATTTGTTTAACACTTTTTTGGTTACTACATGATTCCAAATGTGTTATTTAATAGTTTTGATGTCTTCACTATTATTCCACAGCGGTTCTTCCTTTAAATGTTGCGGCGTACTGCAGCACAGCTTGCAGGGTGCGAATAATTCTATGGCATGTTATTTAAGTGTCAGCCATTGTTGCTAGAATGATGCAATTTACCACAATCTGCCACCATCTACCACAAAGTGTCGCGACGTAAGCTACAAACTTTTAAAGAAAGAACCACTATAGAAAATTGTAAAAATAAAGAAAACCCCTTGAATGAGTAGGTGTGTCCAAACGTTTGACTGATACTGTATATTTATTTTTTATTAATGTTTTACTTTTAGATTTGTATGTCACGTCCTGACCAGTAATAAGGGTTATTTGTTATTTTAGTTTGGTCAGGACGTGGCAGGGGGGTTTTGTTTTATGTGGTTCAGGGTGTGTTTGTGTATGTGTTCATGTAGAGGGGGTATTTGGTTTATATGGTTCGGGGTGGTTGTTTATGTAGAGGGGTATTTGATTTATTAGTCCAGGGTTTTGGTTATTGTTCTATGTTTAGTTAATTGGTGTTGGGGCCTTCAGTTGGAGGCAGCTGTCTTTCGTTGCCTCTGATTGAAGGTCCTATAAATAGGCATGTGTTTTGTCATGGGATTTTGTGGGAGATTGTTGCTGTGTATAGCTTTGTGCCTTACCGGCCTGTTCTTTGTCGTCGTGTTTTTGTATACGTTTTGGTTTTTCCTTCTTTGTCCTTTAATAAAAGAAGATGAGTATACAGTTTCCCGCTGCGTCTTGGTCTAAACCCTACGACACCCGTGACATTGTGTGTATTGTTGTGAATTGTTAGATACTACTGCCATGTTGGAGCTAGGAACACAATCATTTTGCTACACCCGCAATAACATCTGCTAAATATGTGTATTTGACCAATACATTTTTTTTATTTGGTTTAATTAAGCCTGCTATGTGCCCCCAGGCTGTTCTCTCAGGACATCCATTCTTGTCTAACCTCTGCTTTGTGTATAACCTCTGTCTGAGATGGACATGCTCAGAGGGATATGGGGTAGAGTCCTAAAAGGGAAACTGTGCTTTCCGAGGAGGCCGTTCCATCCCTTGAGTCCTGCCCTACATATAAGCTATACTACTGCATTACATGTACTACAGTATGTGAAGGTCGACGCTATACCATACAGTAAAGGAAGGTCTATATATTTCACTGTTTGTGTTATGGCTACTAATGGTATTTTAATACTCATTCAATGCAAAGTAACAGCAAAACCTGTTGTTTTTTGGCTTTAGCATTATTTGCCAATTTATTTGTTTTATATTATATTCTCTGTCTTCTACTTTAATCTTGTTCTTTTCCTACGGTTGTTACTGTACTAGCCACAAACAACATGTTTAACTCAACCTGGAGGCATCGACAACAATAGATTATTGCAACAGTTGTTAGGTATTTAGGCTACCATTAGTTTGTTTGTACTCTGCTCTATTTTGTAGCTGTGAAACAATATCAACGTGACCAACAAGCTAATGATAATTTGTAGTCTGTGGGGGTGTTTTGTTATCATGTTATTGGAACATAAGTTGGGTCCGCAGGAAGGCCGTTTGAGATGGGGATTGTGACCCAGATGGCACCATATTCCCTATAGGATGCACTAGTTTTGACCAGGGCCCTATGGTCCCTGATGAAAAGTAGTGCACTTGTTGGGAATAGGGTGCTATTTGGGACGTAGCTGCTGTTTTCACACGTGCTTTTTTTCTCCCCCTGGTCCGAATTAGACGTTGTGCCTCCTAAACTCTGATTTACATACGTCTCTTTGAGAGGACCAGTGATTAGCCCGTAGTTAAAAAGGCAGAAGGCACAGTTACCGCGGTAATTGCTTTATTAATTTGTAGGGGTTTGGTTTGAGCTAAACCGATAAGATTCCCTTTCATGAAAGTCAGAGGGGCTGGCGAAGTCAACAAAGTCTCTCTCCGCTTAGGGAGACATGATTTAAAGCCCATTTCACACTTGACTTCAGAAATGCCTGAATCATCCTGCCTCTCTCTCTCTGCCTCCTCACCCGCAGAGCTGCCATCTTGTTTTGTCCTTGTGGCTCTGGCACTTTGTCTGATTCCAGAACTAGACTTTTACAAGAGTTCACTTTTGTAAAAAGTGGGTGGCAGGTGTATGTGTGTGTGGGTGGGTTGGTTGGTGGTTTTGGGTTTTGTGTGTGTTTGGTGGTTGTGTGGGTGGGTTGGTGGTTGTGTGGGTTGGTTTGTGTGTGTGTGTGTGTGTGTGTGTGCGTGTGTGTGTGTGTGTGTGTGCGTGTGTGCGTGTGTGTGTGTGCGTGTGTGTGTGCGTGCCTGCGTGCGTGCGTGTGTGTGCCTCTGTACAACACACTCTGGCCTCTGACTGTGTGGGTGAATAATGCTCTTACAAGAAAGCTATAGCCTAAGTGCAGATATCTTGTCATGTCCATATGCCATATCCCCTCCTTCTGAGAGCTCATACATGTTTCTGCACTCTATGTGGGTGGGAAAACATCTGCCAATGTGTCTCGGCACTCTCCTTATTTCCATTAGAAGGTAAACAGATAGTTTCCCTTGTGACTTTCACTCCCCAACATGGCTTAAAGGTTAACATGCCATAGTAGTAAAAATGATAAATAAATGGGGAGGTGGGATGTGAGACAGAATATGCGGTCTGACTCCAGGAAGACTAGCAGCCTCTAAGGCATCAGCTAATGGAGATCCAACTAAAGAAGAAAGAGAACCAGAGCTATAGCGTGAACCAGGGGAGATTGAGGCCAAAGGTATATGTGTATTGTGTATGTACAGATGCCGTATCTTAATTTGTCATTTCGACTTCAGACTTGATTTGCCCTAATGAAAAATGTATCAACCCCTACAAAGAATTTCCATGAAATATAATCCACATAACAATTCACATTTCCTGTTGCTGCAGAATTATTTTCCTACTGTGTGAAACTGGCTCAAATTAAGATACGGCATCTGTATATTTGCTCCTCTATATAGTCAGATAGCCACTCGTATACACTGTCTTCATTAAAACTCTAGTCACACCTACTAAACCACTGAGCACAGATGATCAACCAAATACTGTGCTGATCAAATTCCCATTCCCGTTGTGTAAGCAGTAATTAGATGGAGAGTGACAAACAGTGTGTGTGTGTGTGTGTGTGTGTGTTCGTGTGTGTACGCTCTACTCTTATTTTCTCTTCGCTCGCTCCTCTCCTCTCCTCTGGTCACATCACATCACAGGCTGCATGGATTGTAGAGGGTCTCCATGGCTACAAAGCATGGCTGAATTAGACGTAGGGCATTAGACATACCAACACAATATCCCCCCAGTCTTCCTGTGCAGCGAGAAAGCTTTTGGAATGGATTTTTTGTTATTTGTAAATTGAAACACTGGGCCATGGTTGTGAGTAAAATTGTTAGGTATATGGATCCATATTTGCATTCTTGCAGTGTAAAATTATATTTGTTTTCATCCCCAGAAATGCAGTTATTGTTTTCGATTGAATGGCACCATAACTTAATATCGTGGAGAGGAGTAAAGCAAAGCTGACTTGTTGTACAACACTTCTTTATTTTTTCCCATAATAAACTGGAGCACGGTGTCAATCATTGGCGTACATCGACCTGGGATGTTAATTGAATGACCTTCGTTAATGAATGCATTATCCCTCCTCATTTGCGGCTATACGCAGTCTTAATCTGCATTAGGAGAACGTGATACGGCGTCCTGTCTCTGTAATCAGTTTATCTCTCCAAAATGTTATATTTGCTTATCTGCTTATTATCTTAATTAGAAAGCAATTGGAACAGTAGATATGAAAATTTAAGTCTGGACCACCCGGTATTTCATGTAGGCTTAAAAGTGAAACAGAAGTGTTGTTTAATTAGATACTTTTGACATCTGTTGATTCGGTTTTGATTGCTTTGGGCTTGATAAGAACCCTGCCAACAACTGAAAGATTCAGTAATGTTGAGTTACATGTTATTTTTCATAGCGTTACATTGAATTGAATGTCCTATTGCCAGTACATTTTTTGCTGGACATAATGCCATTTGTCGTGTGCCGCTTGGAAGCTACTTGTACCTACAGTATTCAAGAGGGAGTAATGTAAAGTAACAAACGACAGATAATGATTGGCTTGTGGCCTATACTGTAGGTCTGGCAATCTAAAGGTCAGAGAGTAGTGTTAATCAGTTTCCTTCTATAGCATATTGTAGTTCTCAGAACTTAGCTAGTGTTAGTTGTCACTGTAAAGAAAAGAGCCTGCACCTTTGAAGATGTAGGCTCATGTTTCATCAGAATATAAATGGACGGAAGGGCATCAAGGAGAATAGAAAACCTAATTTCCTTTGACATGTTATAAGGCCAAGGGAGACTCAGAGATACTGCAGAATCAGTTTAGATGGTATTATAAGCAGGTACAGGAAATGTTTGATGCTCGCCTCAGATTACATATTCTTCCTTTGATATTTAAAAAAAGGCCACATACTGTAGTATAGGATATGAATTCACAATCAGATCAGTGACAAATATTAGCTGTGGCAGTCTTTGCTTATGTGAAGACTAATGTTATGGTTGTTGATTAATTCATATGTTGTCATATTGAGTTTGTCTAGCAGGGCTGTTCAATGTCGGTCCTGTGGAGACATGACTTCTGGTTTTGGTCCTCTCCTAATAAGGGACTAATTCAGACCAGGGACAGCAGGTGAGTGCAATTAACTACCAGGTCGAAGAAAAACAACAGAAGTGTTTCTGCCCTCCAGGACAGAAACAGTCCTGGAGCCTTGCTGAATTCAAATAGGCATAGGAAATGACTTGAGGTGGAATGATTTCTTTTTGTAAAAAATCTGAGAAACTTTTGAATTTCATGGCAGTTGAATATCCCAGAAGCAAGAAAACAAGTCAGTTGTTTGACATCAATGGCTGTCATTAAATGATAATTAAACATGAAATATGGGTTGCATAACTGCAATTTGGACTTTCATCCCAGATAACAGAGCAGGGATGACTTGATTTCAATCGGAATAAAATAAAGAGACACATTGATATGTCTCTCTCCGGCACCATTTCTGACTTGTTTTATAACCTACATGAAATGAAAGAATAATGGCGATCTCTTTTGGTTTAGGAAATAATTGTCGTCAAGAGGAAAGGAAATAACGATATGTGAGAGTTTCAGACTGAACCTATCCTTATTTAATCATTTGAATCCGGTTCTGACACGATCCCTATAATGAAATAGCTTAGTAAAAATATCATCCCTGCCTAACGTAGCCCACCAACGGAAACATGGAACCGACATATCCAGAAAGGGAAGAATGTAGTTAGGCCTACACCTAGAATTGAAAATCAACTTTATTCACTAAGTACATTTACACATACTCTGAAATGTACTTAGTGATATAGTGCTGCTAGTGATAGACAACATTTAGAGACTGCATACAGACAGAGGAAATTACTAAAATGTACACAAAGCAGATAGACATAAGTGCGAAGTAAGTAACATAGAAGGAAGTGTTTGCTACTTTCACATCATCTGCATTCCACAGCTCTGATAAAGCAAATGCTATTAGCATTAAAGTGCTAGAGCTCCCCAACCATCATCTGTGTGTATTCAACTGTCAAAGCTAACAGTATCAACGTTGAAGTGTTACTGTTTAGCTGTGGTGCTAACTGTCAAAGCTAATGCCATTACATTAGCATTCAAGCCCTAGTGACTTAGCTGTGGTGATAAATGTCAATGCTAATGCCATTACATTAGCATTCAAGAGCTAGCGACTTAGCTGGGATGCTAACTGTCGCGTTGGCTGCACCTCATTTAAAAAGAGCAATCAGCGGCACGCTGCTGCTTATCAGCAGGTGTTTGGAGCGGAGTGGCTCATCAGCATAAACAAATTAACCTTAGATAGACGGAGCCCAGAGGCGAAAACAGATTAATAGAAAACATTAACGAGAAACAAGAACGATAACCTGTCTGTCACATTCACAAACACGACCAGGCTAGGAGGCAGGAGTGTCTCTATTAAAAGATGAGGGTATTTGATTAGAGTTTTGTTATTTTGTTATCTGACCATGTCATAGACACATTCATTGTGTTGTTCGTCATCTGCTACATAGCTTTGATAATTTAGGCCTAGGCTACTCGGAGTGCAACACACAATTTGTGCGCTGTGACGTCAAGCGAAGTTGAGTTGGGCAGTTAGGGGCTACGCTAGGCCAATCTATATGCTCTCAGTTGTACGGTATCCATATTCTGACATACTCACTGACACAACTTCCATGGATGTGTGACGCTGTCTTAATATGGACACCGTGCAGGTAACTTTTACTTAACTGTAACTTTTGAAAGGACAATGCTTCGTCCTATCCTATCTCTGAGTGAAGGGAAGCTTGATGGCCATTAGGTATTCTCCCAGTGCAGTTTGCATTAGCCAGTATGTTCCCAAACAAACAAACACACAAACAGGAACCTGTCACCTGTGAAATTACTCCATGCATTCATCCAACACCCTTTTTGTATTCAACAGTGACAGATAAATATAAGAACCGATTGTCTTGCGAACGCATAATTGCTTATTAATGAGACGCAAATTCAAAAGAGCATCACCGTTTCTCGGTCGTCACTACCCACTGGGCACACACGCGAGTTGAATCAACGTTGTTTCCACGCTGAACCAACGTGGAATAGACGTTGAATAGACGTCTGTGCCCAGTAGGTATTGGCATCGTCTGCATGATACTGTACCTGCATTGGAATGGAAGTAACCTTATACCACCTCTAGCTATGGGATTTTATCTACATGCTTAGATTTGTTATTTAACCTTTTCAATAACTGCTGTGATGTCATCTGTATCTGTCCCCAGTGGGTAGTTGCCACAGTTATAATGATGACTAAACCCCGCCTATTTCTACAATGTATCTTCTTAAAATAATATTTGAAACCTAACCCTAACCTTTACCACACCGATAACCTTATACCTAACCCTAAACTTATTTTTTTTTAACAATTTTGACTTTGTGGCTATGGTAACTAATTGTAACCCAATTTCTATGTAATTGAATGGAAACTTAACATTGAGGATTTTCTGGTTTCAAGCAACAGCACAATTGTGTATGGCAACAGCTTTTCATTTATATGTGCAGTGAACACAGTTACAGTAAACAAATGTATAAAACAAATGACACAGACAAAACCGAGCCATTGGTGTTGTGTACATTGAGCTCTTGGACAATCTTCCTCTCTTGATTATGGACCTGCTCTTTTATGAAGCACTCTACCAACCAACATCAATGAGAAGATCTATATATCAGTGAAGCACTTGGCCTCCTTTCTTTGAGGCTGCTGCTCTCATCTCACCGCACCACCGGCCATAACACAATGAAATACCTTGGCACCAGGCCTAAAGCCCACCGGCATTTTACCCATAATCATATCATATATTCACACTACCGCCGGAGTGTCTGCTTCGCTTGGCTCTCTCCTCTCCTCTCTTCTGTCTTCTGTCCTCTATCCCCCTTTCTCTGTCTGTCTCTCTCTATTCTACGCCTTGTGTATTTGCGGGGAAAAGCATTCTGATTTGTATGAGCGATGACCGGGGGGAGAAGCGCAGCTAGCAGGGCCCTAAGAAGCGTCGGCATGCGAGGGAAACAGTCACCGCTGGCGTTTCTTTCATTCCCCCGCAACCAGTCAGAGTGACTTGATGAAAGTGTGTCTGCTTTTACAGAAATATATCTTTGAGGCTAGTGGAATGTAATGCTATTGATATGGCAGCATGCGAGCCCTTTGAGAGACTTGGCTCAGATACAGTACACAGCAGAACTTGCTAATGAAACCCAACTCGTATACCTATCAGATATTAATGTCGCTTTCTTTCTTCCAGAGTTGAACTGGGGACTGTGGAGACATCTAGTGTGGAATTGAAAAATAAATGGACTAAGAAGTGAGGCAAGTTACGCAATCTAACCCTCTCCCCAAGAATTATTCACAGGCTAATTATCCAAAATGTCTGACAGTCCCTCTCAGTGGAGGAAGTCCCTTCCTCTGCCAACGCTGTGTCTCGAAATCCCAGAGCAGAACTAAGTGCTAAACGCCCACTTTATGGAGAAGAGGATGGATGGAGGAGATGATGGGAGTTCTGGGTTTCTCTCTGCCACCAGCCTCAGTCATCCACACAGCCAGGTGGGCGGATTAATCGTCTGGTGCTGGACGGATAGGGCGGGGTGGAACTGGATCAGACGGTTGGATTTGTTTAATAGACTGCTTCTTCGTCGACTTACTGTAGTAGACTACACCTTTATGGGTTTGAGTGCTCTAGGGTATGTTCAAACTGGGTGTATGACAGTATGGGTTTGAGTGCTCTAGGGCATGTTCAAACTGGGTGTATGACAGTATGGGTTTGAGTGCTCTAGGGCATGTTCAAACTGGGTGTATGACAGTATGGGTTTGAGTGCTCTAGGGCATGTTCAAACTGGGTGTATGACAGTATGGGTTTGAGTGCTCTAGGGTATGTTCAAACTGGGTGTATGACAGTATGGGTTTGAGTGCTCTAGGGTATGTTCAAACTGGGTGTATGACAGGATGGGTTTGAGTGCTCTAGGGCATGTTCAAACTGGGTGTATGACAGTATGGGTTTGAGTGCTCTAGGGTATGTTCAAACTGGGTGTATGACAGTATGGGTTTTGGTGCTCTAGGGCATGTTCAAACTGGGTGTATGACAGTATGGGTTTGAGTGCTCTAGGGTATGTTCAAACTGGGTGTATGACAGTATGGGCTTGAGTGCTCTAGGGTATGTTCAAACTGGGTGTATGACAGTATGGGTTTGAGTGCTCTAGGGTATGTTCAAACTGGGTGTATGACAGGATGGGTTTGAGTGCTCTAGGGCATGTTCAAACTGGGTGTATGACAGTATGGGTTTGAGTGCTCTAGGGCATGTTCAAACTGGGTGTATGACAGTATGGGTTTGAGTGCTCTAGGGTATGTTCAAACTGGGTGTATGACAGTATGGGTTTGAGTGCTCTAGGGCATGTTCAAACTGGGTGTATGACAGTATGGGTTTGAGTGCTCTAGGGCATGTTCAAACTGGGTGTATGACAGTATGGGTTTGAGTGCTCTAGGGTATGTTCAAACTGGGTGTATGACAGTATGGGTTTGAGTGCTCTAGGGTATGTTCAAACTGGGTGTATGACAGTATGGGTTTGAGTGCTCTAGGGCATGTTCAAACTGGGTGTATGACAGTATGGGTTTGAGTGCTCTAGGGTATGTTCAAACTGGGTGTATGACAGTATGGGTTTGAGTGCTCTAGGGTATGTTCAAACTGGGTGTATGACAGTATGTATGACACCCTATCCACTTGTCTACCAATTGAAAGTATTCATGATTTGTTTTGGTGTTCCAGCTTTTGGATGCTAGTTTTGGTTATTAGAACGTTAGGACTTGTTTTGGTTCACTGCCAGTATTTAAACACTTACTGCAACTTTTGGTTGCGTTTACCCTTTAATTCTTTCACATTTTTCATATCTGTGAAAGAACTACAGTATGAGAACACGATCTGTCTGAAAAGTTCAATTCCAAAAGCTTGAAGGCTTGAATTTTCCATCCTCCCACACACACACACACATACACACACCCCCATGATAGCCACTAATACGGTTCAGCTAATAACAAGTCCACATAGAATTACATGGTATTATGCCTGAACTTAATGAACCTGACGTCTACAAACTTCATACAGTGAACTTTTTAATGGTCATGGTGAATACACCAGTTCTATGCCTTTGACAATACAGTACGCCCACTAAGCGAAGCGAAGCTGTGATTTGACTCTACAGTGTGCATACTGTCTTCATTTACCCATCATGGACAATTGGACTCAGAAAGAGATCCTGAATTTCTCTGTCTCTCTGTCTGTCAGTCTCTCTGTCTGTCAGTCTCTCTGTCTGTCTGTCTCTCTTTTGTCTCTGTCTCTTTTTCTCTTCCAGTTTTCCCTCCCTCCCTTCCTCCATAGTACAGTATGTGAGGGTCTTAGTGTGAATCCACTCAGCAGTGTACATGTTCTTAAGCAGGCCAGGGATTTCCTCTCCCCTCTCTAGAGTGGAGGAAGTCACCGTTGGACCCATTCCTCCTCATCCCCAGACCCAGGGACACGTCACGTTTGTCGGGCACAGACTCTTGTGTAATCCCCCTCCTCTCCAGCAGATTTCCCCTTATTACCCAGTCCCATCACACACTGTGAGAAAGCCACCAGGGACCCTTTTCAGGCGAGAGCGCCTGAGATTAGATCACTGTAGCTAGCTAAAGTGGATCAGTACACACATAAATGTGTACGCGTGCACACGCAAACACACACAGGTGACACTCACACATGCACATATTATTCAACAAGCATATACAAATGTTCTGATGCATTATACACTAACAGTATGTTCACAATCACACATGACAATGCAATGCCTGCAGTGGCTAAAAATGAAACGGACATCAGTTTGCTGCAAACACTATAGCTTCCTCCACCGACCCTGTACCCATACCGGGCTCCAACCAGTGGTCCTCTGCTCGCAGACAGACTTGAGCGCCCTCCTTGACAATGTTTGAGCTATTGAAAAATATCTAATTGGATAGCTCCATCGGCGGCAGTTCAAGCTAGCTGTGGAGAGAGCTCACAGTACGTTCTTAACTCTGTTACACACACACACACACACACACACACACACACACACACACACACACACGCACACACACTAACACACTTCAAAACAATACATTTACCTGCAGGGTGATTATATCAGTCTCCTAAATGTTTCCCAGAGAAATTAAACACACAAAAGCACAGCATTCATATTCCTCTCATGTCGCTGAGCCACACACACACGCAGACACATACACCAATGCACTTCAAGACAATAAATGTACCTGCAGTATGAACATATTAGATTATATCAGTCTCCTAAATGTTTCCAAGGGAAATTAAACACACAAAAGCACAGCATTCATATTCCTGTCATGTCTCTGAGCTACACCAATTACAACACAAACAAACTCATGCACATCATACAGGAATACTCATACATAGAGACTCACGAGCACACATTGAAATGTAGGGACCGGCGAAATGTCCCCACCTGGCCAAATCTACCTTCTTTTACTTTCCTTGTGAGGACTTCTGTACCCCACATTGAGACTCACTGCAGAAAACCTCTTCCCAGCTCCCGGCCTTTACTGTCTAGAAGTGCTATGGAGGTGCTGCACCAAGACCTGCTACTGTAGGCTACATACTGTACAGTACACCTTGACATCTGTCTTCAAGACTGTTCCCCTTACAGCACTTCAGCTTGCTGGTTTCCTTGGAAACCCCATACTGTGTACTGCAGCATACATCATCCTCATATGGATCAATAATGTGCTCATCCAAAAGGTGTGTTACCGTGGTAGCATTGTTTTATAGTGCAGCGTAGTCTTCCGACAGGTGCTGTCAGTCCTGCATGAAGCTATAATCCCCGACAGTGCAAAGGAAAGTCACGCTATGTGACACAAGACAATGGTACTGTTGTGAATATGTCTCACTTCAAACTTCCTGAAATGACTGCATCAACTAGACTAGAAGAGGGTACAGACGTGACTCAGACAGTACAGTACACACTGTCTTAGTGAGTCGTAATGGATTCTACCTTAATACATTTATAATGATTTGCTGTCAGAGAATCATACTTATGGACAATAATAATGAACAACTCACAGAAGGGCTTTTGCTTAGGGCAACAGTTGACAGATTCTCAATATCTTAACTATATACAATATTTCTTATCTTCGGACTAACTCCGAGGTGTGTCTGACCCTACTTTATTAAGAAGTAATACAAATTTGAAAAGTAAAATTCATACATTCAAACCAAGGAATTCTGTAATAAAATATAAGATAATACATGAATAAGCTCATTTGGACTTGTGCTCTTGTCGAACTATTCTGAAAGTAACTGACAGAACCGTAAAGGAAGAGACACGCTACTTAAATTGATAAAGCCTCAGTATTAACCTTAAATTTACAATGCACTTAAGTAGGAGTGCTAAATCTTAGAAAGCGTTTCTTCATTCTCCTGCATGCGTTGTGATGCCTCAGTCTCAAGGTTTTCTATGCGTCTATAATTTAAAAACAAACCCAAATCAGGCCTCTTTTGTTTTTTGTTTTTTGTACAGTTGAAATCGCACGTTTACATACACCTTAGCCAAATACATTTAAACTCAGTTTTTCACAATTCCTGACATTCAATCCTAGTAAAAATTCCCTGTGTTAGGTCAGTTAGGATCACCACTTTATTTTAAGAATGTGAAATGTCAGAAAAATAGTAGAGAGAATGATTATTTCAGCTTTTATTTCTTTCATCACATTCCCAGTGGGTCAGAAGTTTACATACACTCAATTAGTATTTGGTAGCATTGCCGTTAAATTGTTTAACTTGGGTCAAACGTTTCAGGTAGCCTTCCACAAGCTTCCCACAATAAGTTGGGTGAATTTTGGCCCATTCCTCCTGACAGAGCTGGTGTAACTGAGTCAGGTTTGTAGGCCTCCTTGCTTGCACACGCTTTTTCAGTTTTCAGTTCTGCCCACAAATATTTTCTATAGGATTGAGGTCAGGGCTTTGTGATGGCCACTCCAATACCTTGACTTTGTTGTCCTTAAGCCATTTTGCCACAACTTTGGAAGTATGCTTAGGGTCATTGTCCATTGAGATGTTGCTTCAATATATCCACATCATTTTCCTGCCTCATGATGCCATCCATTTTGTGAAGCGCACCAGTCCCTACTGCAGCAAAGCATCCCCACAACATGATGCTGCCACCCCCATGCTTCACGGTTGGGATGGTGTTTTTCAGCTTGCAAGCCTCCCCATTTTTCCTACAAACATAACGATGGTCATTATGGCCAAACAGTTATATTTTTGTTTCATCAGACCAGAGGACATTTCTCTAAAAAGTATGTTCTTTGTCCCCATGTGCAGTTGCAAACCATAGTCTGGCTTTTTTATGGCGGTTTTGGAGCAGTGGCTTCTTCCTTGCTGAGCGGCCTTTCAGGTTACATCGATATAGGACTCATTTTACTGTGGATACAGATACTTTTGTACCTGTTTCCTCCTTTTTTTCTGAGGTCTTGGCTGATTTCTTTCGATTTTCCCATGATGTCAAGTAAAGAGGCACTGAGTTTGAAGGTAGGACTTGAAATACATCCACAGGTACACCTCCAATTGACTCAAATGATGTCAATTAGCCTATCAGAAGCTTCAAAAGCCATGACATCATTTTCTGGAATTTTCCAAGCTGTTTAAAGGCACAGTCAACTTAGTGTATGTAAACTTCTGACTCACTGGGATTGTGATATAATTCACTGTAAGTGAAATAATCTGTCTGTAAACAATTGTTGGAAAAATGACTTGTGTCATGCACAAGGTAGTTTGTTAACAAGAAATTTGTGGAGTGGTTGATAAACAAGTTTAATTGACTCCTACCTAAGTGTATGTTAATTTCCAACTTCAACTGTATGTGATGAATTCTACACTTATTCTGTCCTCAGAAGTTTTTTCAGTGATGTTTACTGTGTAGGAGAATGCCCAGGTCTGCTGCCTCTGCAGCTCACTAAGATAGGCAAGATGAGGACACACAGAGAACACCAGCATTAGTCGTGCACTGCTCTAAAACATATAGAACCTTTTTGAAGGGACATACCATGAAGTGAGCCATTTAACCCTTTGTGGTTCCGTTAAGTTATGTAGTCAAAGCAGGTAAGAAACAGGGTTCAGGGTAGATTGGGTATACACTCCTGGCTGGTTTGTGTACTTCTGAAAGTTGTCGGTTGGCAAAGTAAAAGCTTTCTATCTCCCCTGAGGAGCAACAGCCTTGGCTTGTAAACTGTTTAGAATATTACACTAATTACTTCCTTTTAATGTTTTTTTCATGTTTTTTGAGGGGAAAACATGAATTAGATTGTGAAAACAAACCACACATTTTCCACAGAAAATTCACGTGTGATAAGGTTTTTGGTTTTCAATCTAAGATATGCCAATACAAAGTGTGTAATATTCCAACAAGTCATGATCAAATCAAATCAAATCAAATTTATTTATATAGCCCTTCGTACATCAGCTGAAATCTCAAAGTGCTGTACAGAAACCCAGCCTAAAACCCCAAACAGCAAGCAATGCATGTGAAAGAAGCACGGTGGCTGGGAAAAACTCCCTAGGAAAAACTCCTGAGAAAGGCCAAAAACCTAGGAAGAAACCTAGAGAGGAACCAGGCTATGAGGGGTGGCCAGTCCTCTTCTGGCTGTGCCGGGTGGATATTATAACAGAACATGGTCAAGATGTTAAAATGTTCGTAAATGACCAGCATGGTCAAATAATAATAATCATAGTAGTTGTCGAGGGTGCAACAAGCACGTCCGGTGAACAGGTCAGGGTTAAGTAGCCGCAGGCAGAACAGTTGAAACTGGAGCAGCAGCATGGCCAGGTGGACTGGGGACAGCAAGGAGTCATCATGCCAGGTAGTCCTGGGGCATGGTCCTAGGGCTCAGGTCCTCCGAGAGAAAGAAAGAAAGAAAGAGAGAATTAGAGAGAGCATATTTACATTCACACAGGACACCGAATAAGACAAGAGAATACTCCAGATGTAACAGACTGACCCTAGCCCCCCGACACATAAACTACTGCAGCATAAATACTGGAGGCTGAGACAGGAGGGATCAGAAGACACTGTGGCCCCATCCGATGATACCCCCGGACAGGGCCAAACAGGCAGGATATAACCCCACCCACTTTGCCAAAGCACAGCCCCCACACCACTAGAGGGATATCTACAACCACCAACTTACCGTCCGAAGACAAGGCCGAGTATAGCCCACAAAGATCTCCGCCACGGCACAACCCAAGGGGGGGGCGCCAACCCAGACAGGAAGACCACGTCAGTGGCTCAACCTACTCAAGTGAAGCACCCCTCCCATGGACGGCATGGAAGAACACCAGTAAGTCAGTGACTCAGCCCCTGTAAAAGGGTTAGAGGCAGAGAATCCCAGTGGGAAGAGGGGAACCGACAAGGCAGAGACAGCAAGGGCGGTTCGTTGCTCCAGCCTTTCCGTTCACCTTCACACTCCTGGGCCAGACTATACTTAATCATAGGACCTACTGAAGAGATAAGTCTTCAGTAAAGACTTAAAGGTTGAGACTGAGTCTGCGTCTCTCACATGGGTAGGCAGACCATTCCATAAAAATGGAGCTCTATAGGAGAAAGCCCTACCTCCAGCCGTTTGCTTAGAAATTCTAGGGACAATTAGGAGGCCTGCGTCTTGTGACCGTAGCGTACGTGTAGGTATGTACGACAGGACCAAATCGGAAAGATAGGTAGGAGCAAGCCCATGTAATGCTTTGTAGGTTAGCAGTAAAACCTTGAAATCAGCCCTTGCCTTAACAGGAAGCCAGTGTAGGGAGGCTAGCACTGGAGTAATATGATCAAATTTTTTGGTTCTAGTCAGGATTCTAGCAGCCGTATTTAGCACTAACTGAAGTTTGTTTAGTGCTTTATCCGGGTAGCCGGAAAGTAGAGCATTGCAGTAGTCGAGCCTAGAAGTAACAAAAGCATGGATTAATTTTTCTGCGTCATTTTTGGACAGAAAGTTTCTGATTTTTGCAATGTTACGTAGATGGAAAAAAGCTGTCCTTGAAGCAGTCTTGATATGTTCTTCAAAAGAGAGATCAGGGTCCAGAGTAACGCCGAGGTCCTTCACAGTTTTATTTGAGACGACTGTACAACCATCCAGATTAATTGTCAGATTCAACAGAAGATCTCTTTGTTTCTTGGGACCTAGGACAAGCATCTCTGTTTTGTCCGAGTTTAAAAGTAGAAAATTTGCAGCCATCCACTTCCTTATGTCTGAAACACAGGCTTCTAGCGAGGGCAATTTTGGGGCTTCACCATGTTTCATTGAAATGTACAGCTGTGTGTCGTCCGCATAGCAGTGAAATTTAACATTATGTTTTCGAATGACATCCCCAAGAGGTAAAATATATAGTGAAAACAATAGTGGTCCTAGAACGGAACCTTGAGGAACACCGAAATTTACAATTGATTTGTCAGAGGACGAACCATTCACAGAGACAAACTGATATCTTTCCGACAGATAAGATCTAAACCAGGCCAGAACTTGTCCATGTAGACCAATTTGGGTTTCCAATCTCTCCAAAAGAATGTGGTGATCGATGGTATCAAAAGCGGCACTAAGATCTAGGAGCATGAGGACAGATGCAGAGCCTCGGTCTGACGTCATTAAAAGGTCATTTACCACCTTCACAAGTGCAGTCTCAGTGCTATGATGGGGTCTAAAACCAGACTGAAGCGTTTCGTATACATTGTTTGTCTTCAGGAAGGCAGTGAGTTGCTGCGCAACAACTTTTTCTAAATTTTTTTTGAGAGGAATGGAAGATTCGATATAGGCCGATAGTTTTTTATAATTTCTGGGTCAAGATTCGGCTTTTTCAAGAGAGGCTTTATTACTGCCACTTTTAGTGAGCTTGGTACACATCCGGTGGATAGAGAGCCGTTTATTATGTTCAACATAGGAGGGCCAAGCACAGGAAGCAGCTCTTTCAGTAGTTTAGTTGGAATAGGGTCCAGTATGCAGCTTGAGGGTTTGGAGGCCATGATTATTTTCATCATTATGTCAAGAGATATAGTACTAAAACACTTTAGTATCTCCCTTGATCCTAGGTCCTGGCAGAGTTGTCCAGACTCAGGACAATGGAGCCCTGGAGGAATACCCAGATTTAAAGAGGAGTCCGTAATTTGCTTTCTAATAATCATGATCTTTTCCTCAAAGAAGTTCATAAATTTATTACTGCTGAAGTGAAAGCCATCCTCCATTTGCGAATGCTGCTTTTTAGTTAGCTTTGCGACAGTGTCAAAAAGAAATTTCGGATTGTTCTTATTTTCCTCAATTAAATTGGAAAAATAGGATGATCGTGCAGCAGTGAGGGCTCTTCGATACTGCACGGTACTGTCTTTCCAAGCTAGTCGGAAGACTTCCAGTTTAGTGTGGCGCCATTTCCGTTCCAATTTTCTGGAAGCTTGCTTCAGAGCTCGTGTATTTTCTGTATACCAGGGAGCTAGTTTCATATGACAGATGTTTTTAATTTTTAGGGGTGCAACTGCATCTAGGGTATTGCGCAAGGTTAAATTGAGTTCCTCGGTTAGGTGGTTAACTGATTCTTGTCCTCTGACGTCCTTGGGTAGGCAGAGGGAGTCTGGAAGGGCATCAAGGAATCTTTGGGTTGTCTGAGAATTTATAGCACGACTTTTAATCTTCCTTGGTTGGGGTCTGAGCAGATTTTTTGTTGCAATTGTAAACGCAATAAAATGGTGGTCCGATAATCCAGGATTATGAGGAAAAACATTAAGATCCACAACATTTATTCCATGGGACAAAACTAGGTCCAGAGTATGACTGTGGCAGTGAGTAGGTCCAGAGACATGTTGGACAAAACCCACTGAGTCGATGATGGCTCCGAAAGCCTTTTGGAGTGGGTCTGTGGACTTTTCCATGTGAATGTTAAAGTCACCAAAAATTAGAATATTATCTGCTATGACTACAAGATCCGATAGGAATTCAGGGAACTCAGTAAGGAACACTGCATATGGCCCAGGAGGCCTGTAAACAGTAGCTATAAAAAGTGATTGAGTAGGCTGCATAGATTTCATGACTAGAAGCTCAAAAGACGAAAACGTCATTGTTTTTTTTTTTGTAAATTGAAATTTGCTATCGTAAATGTTAGCAACACCTCCGCCTTTGCCGGATGCACGGGGGGTATGGTCACTAGTGTAACCAGGGGGTGAGGCCTCATTTAACACAGGAAATTCATCAGGCTTAAGCCATGTTTCAGTCAGGCCAATCACATCAAGATTATGATCAGTGATTAGTTCATTGACTATAACTGCCTTGGAAGTGAGGGATCTAACATTAAGTAACCCAATTTTGAGATGTGAAGTATCACAATCTCTTTCAATAATGGCAGGAATGGAGGAGGTCTTTATACTAGTAAGATTACTGAAGCGAACACCGCCATTTTTAATTTTGCCCAACCTAGATCGAGGCACAGACACGGTCTCAATGGGGAAAGCTGAGCTGACTACGCTAACTGTGCTAGTGGCAGACTCCACTAAGCTGGCAGGCTGGCTAACAGCCTGTTGCCTGGCCTGCACCCTATTTCATTGTGGAGCTAGAGGAGTTAGAGCCCTGTCTATGTTCGTAGATAAGATGAGAGCACCCCTCCAGCTAGGATGGAGTCCGTCACTCCTCAGCAGGCCAGGCTTGGTCCTGTTTGTGGGTGAATCCCAGAAAGAGGGCCAGTTATCTACAAATTCTATCTTTTGGGAGGGGCAGAAAACAGTTTTCATCCAGCGATTGAGTTGTGAGACTCTGCTGTAGAGCTCATCACTCCCCCTAACTGGGAGGGGGCCAGAGACAATTAATCGATGCCGACACATCTTTCTAGCTGATTTACACGCTGAAGCTATGTTGCGCTTGGTGACCTCTGACTGTTTCATCCTAACATCGTTGGTGCCGACGTGGATAACAATATCCCTATACTCTCTACACTCGCCAGTTTTAGCTTTAGCCAGCACCGTCTTTAGATTAGCCTTAACGTCGGTAGCCCTGTCCCCTGGTAAACAGTGTATGATCGCTGGATGATTAGTTTTAAGTCTAATACTGCGGGTAATGGAGTCGCCAATGACTAGGGTTTTCAATTTGTCAGAGCTAATGGTGGGAGCCGTCGGCGTCTCAGACCCCACAGCGGGAGGAGCAGAGACCAGAGAAGTCTCGGCCTCCGACTCCGACTCGCTTAACGGGGAGAACCGGTTGAAAGTTTCTGTCGGCTGAATAAGCGACACCGGTTGAGCATTCCTACAGCGTTTCCCTCCAGACGCCATGAGAAAGATGTCCGGCTGCGGGGACCGTGCGAGGGGGTTTATACTAACGTTACTATCTGTACTTGCTGGTGGCACAGACGCTGTTTCATCCTTTCCTACACTGAAATTACCCTTGCCTAACGATTGCGTCTGAAGCTGGGCTTGCAGCACAGCTATCCTTGCCGTAAGGCGATCGTTCTCCTGTATATTATGAGTACAACGACTGCAATTAGAAGGCATCATGTTAATGTTACTTAGCTTCGGCTGTTTGAAGTCCTGACGAACCATGTCCAGATAAAACCTCCGGGGTAGGAAAGTTGAATGAAAAAAAAAAAAGTTGAGTGAGGGAAAAAGTAAAAATATACGGTAATGAAAAAGTAAAAACCATCAGGTAGCAAAGTAAAAACGTAAAAATATACGGAAAAAGTAAAAATATACGGTAATGAAAAAGTAAAAACCGTCAGGTAGCAAAGTAAAAACGGCAACAAAAACGCACAGCAGCGTAAACAAGTCTGCAAGTTGTGACCGGAAAGGGCTAGTATTTCATGTTGCTCATGCGGCTCGTGGCATTTCATGCCTTTCTGTCACATCAGACATAAACTCAACAAAAAAAGAAACATCCCTTTTTCAGGACCCTGTCTTTCAAAGATAATTAGTAAAAATCCAAATGACTTCACAGATCTTCATTGTAAAGGCTTTAAAAACACTGTTTCCCATGCTTCTTCAATGAACCATAAACAATCAATGAACATACACTAGTGGAGCGGTCATTAAGACACTAACAGCTTACAGACGGTAGGCAGTTAAAGTCGCAGTTATGAAAACTTAGGACACTAAAAAGGCCTTTCTACTGTCTCTGAAAAACACCAAAAGAAAGACGCCCAGGGCCCTGCTCATCTGCGTGAATGTGCCTTAGGCATGCTGCAAGGAGGCATGAGGACTGCAGATGTGGCCAGGGCAATAAATTGCAATGTCCGTACTGTGAGACACCTAAGACAGCTCTACAGGGAGACAGGACAGACAGCTGATCGTCCTCACAGTGGCAGACCACGTGTAACAACACTTGCACAGGATCGGTACATCTGAATATCACACCTGCGGGACAGGTACAGGATGGTAACAACAACTGCCCGAGTTACACCAGGAACACGCAATCCCTCCATCAGTGCTGACTGCCTGCAATAGGCTGAGTGAGGCTGGACTGAGGGCTTTTAGGCCTGTTGTAAGGCAGGTCCTCACCAGACATCACCGGCAGCAACGTCGCCTATGGGCACAAAGCCACCGTCGCTGGACCAGACAGAACTGGCAAAAAGTGCTCTTCACTGACGAGTCGTGGTTTTGTCTCACCAGGGGTGATGGTCGGATTCGTGTTTATCATCAAAGGAATGAGTGTTACACCGAGGCCTGCACTCTGGAGCGGGATCGATTTGGAGGGTCCGTCATGGTCTGGGGCGGTGTATCACAGCATTATCGGACTGAGCTTGTTGTCATTGCATACAATCTCAACGCTGTGCGTTACAGGAAAAACAACCTGCTCCCTCATGTGGTACCCTTCCTGCAGGCTCATCCTGACATGACCCTCCAGCATGACAATGCCACCAGCCATACTGCTCGTTCTGTGCGTGATTTCCTGCAAGACAGGAATGTCAGTGTTCTACCATGGCCAGCGAAGAGCCCGGATCTCAATCCCATTGAGCACGTCTGGGACCTGTTGGATCGAAGGGTGAGGGCTAGGGCCATTCCCCCCAGAAATGTCCTGGAACTTGCAGGTGCCTTGGTGGAAGAGTGGGGTAACATCTCACAGCAAGAGCTGACAAATCTGGTGCAGTCCATGAGGAGGAGATGCACTGCAGTACTTAATGCAGCTGGTGACCACACCTGATACTGACTGTTACTTTTGATTTTGACCCCTCCCCTTTGTTCAGGAACACATTATTCCATTTCTGTTAGTCACATGTCTGTGGAACTTGTTCAGTTTATGTCTCAGTTGTTGAATCTTATTATGTTCATACAAATATTTACACTTTTTACATTTTTTATAATATGTTTATTATTTTCCAATAAATACAGCAATACAAACATTGACATTCATTGTACTGTTGAATGGGATGGCCAATTTAGAGGACAAAACAAAACTGAACTCACACATACACAAAATAAAACAAAATCCTATTAGGTGGTACGTATTATAAGAAGACAGCATATAGTCATTACAAGCAGTGTAGTTAAGCCAAAAATAAGTATTGAGTGGAGTACAGCACAGAGTAGCAGCAGATCATCAACCCAGTTATGAAGGGGGACTAGACCATTTATCCAGTATCGGCTGCCATATTTTGTAAAACAATGAACTTCTATTGGAGGTATTGTTTCATATCTTTTCCATATGTATTACATTCCCTAAATCCCGTAACCACATTTCAAAAGGTAGGTACAGTCTCCAATTTCCAAAATGGCAATATGAGCCTTTTGGCTAATAGAGTACAAAGAGAGACAGCCTTCCCTTCCTGGTTATTCCCATCAACTGTACCAAACAGACTGATCAATGGGTCTGGGGCTATACCTCTATCAAAGGCTTTAGATAAGTCATCAAAAATGAGAGCCCAGTAAGCATTTAACTTAGGACATGTCCAGAATAAGTGGGTCAACGTCCCCTCCTCCTGCTTGCACTTCTCACACAGTGGTGAGGTGTCCGGGAACATTTTATTCAGTTTCACTTTTGAGTAATGTAACCTGTGTATCACCTTAAACTGAACAAGGTTGTGTCTGGCATTCACTGAACTGTGGTTTATATTCCTGAGAGCTTCTACCCAGTCCTCATCTGAGATTTCTGAACCAAGTTCTTGTTCCCAAGCCCTTTTAATAGTGTCTGTGGATACCTCTATGTGGGCCTGTAGCACATCATACAGTCTAGAGACCGACCCTTTTGAATGGGGTTTGACAAGGATCAGGCTGTCTAATGTAGGATTATTTGGCTTAATGCCATACTGTGGATATGTGTCCTTAAGAAATTCCTGATTTGGAGGTATCTGAAAAAATGTGTTGTTGGCATGTTGAACCTTCCCTGTAATTGTTGAAATGAAGCTAACTGACCATCCATGTATAAATTACCAATTGTTGTGAGCCCCTTCTCCCTCCACTGTGAAAACATAATTTCATCCAACGCAGGGTGGAAAGCATGATTCGGGCAAATCGGGCTGTCAATGTATACAGTGGGTATGTTAAGAAAATACCTCATCTGTTTCCAGATCCTAAGAGTATGACAAATGACTGGATTAGAGTCATAAATGGCTTTTTTCACATATAATGGACTATTAACAAGTGCAGGGAGTGAGGAACGTTGACAGGAGGTCTGCACAATCAAAAGCCATGAAGGCATATCATTCTGTCGCATCCCAGGTAAACTTTCCCTCCAGAAAGACACAATGTTCAGATTAGCAGCCCAATAATACCATTTAAAGTGAGGAAGGCCAAAGCCCCTCTCTATCTTGTACTTGCATAAATGCTTCTTTGAAATTCTGGCTGCCTTGTTATCCCATAAAAATGGAATTACTATTGAATACAGTTTCTTAAAATAGCTTTGTGGTATGAAATTGGGTAGACATTGGAAGAGGTAAAGAAACCTGGGTAGGATAACCATTTTATTAGCGTTTTTACGACCAACCAAGGAGATAGGCAGAGTTTTCCAAAAATCTATATTTTGTTTAAGCTAATAAATGTTCATGTCCCCATTCGTTTTCAATAGCTGATCTAGGTCTCTTGTCACTACAATGCCAAGGCTTGTGAACTTGTCCATCACTGTTCTAAATGGGGTAGATTGCAGAAATTCCATATCCACAGGCCGTGATATCGGCACCAATTCGCTTTTTTGCCAGTTTATCTTGTAGCCAGAGAGGGAGCCGAATGTATTTATCAAGTTAAGTAAGGGGGGAATAGAAGTTTTAGGCTTGGATAAAAAGAACAGAACAGAACATCGTCTGCATATAGGAATTCGTCCTAAAAACGTTCCTAAAAAGGTTCTCCTGTTCCCCTAACTCTTTCAATTTCTCTCAGCCTAGTATTGGCTCGTTTCTTCCTCTCTGATGTATAAGAAATAATGTAACCTCTAATCACAGGCTTTAGAGATTCCCAATACTGGGATACTGACAAAAAGCCTCATCTTTCAACAGGTATGTGTCTAAGCGCCACGGTCGCCGACCTGTCGACATATTGTCAAGTTTCAGCACCATGGACAGAGGAGAGTGGTCCGCAATTAGAATAGGGTGATAGGTTACCGACGCAGCTGCTGAAATTAGTTTGGAGTCCAACAAAAAAAGAGTCAATTCTGGAATATGATTTATGAACTGATGAAAAGACAGAATAATCCCCATCTGCTGGGTGTGTCAGTCTCCTAATATCAACAATGTTATGGTTTGTCATCAATGTATTTAGACAGACACTGGCATTTGATTGTTGAAGTGACCTTGATAGCTGTTTATCTAAAAGAGGATGTAAAGTACAGTTAATGTCACCTCCAACAATAACACTTGTATCCGAGATATTTGGTATGGCCTTAAATACCCTTTGAAAAAATAATGGATCATCGAAGTTGGGTCCATATGAATTGACCACGGTTATTGGTTTCGAATTCAGTGTACCAGCCACAATTATATACCGACCATTAGGATCTGAAATCGAGGATGAGTAAACAAAAGGAATGTTTTTCCTTATCAGGACTGCTACCCTTCTCGCTTTTGCATCAAAGTTAGACTGGTATATCTGACCGATCCAGCCGACTCGTTGCTTGGCCTGAGCGGAGCGTTTGATATGAGTTTCTTGAAGAAGCACTATGTCAGCCCCTAGTGATTTAAGATGAGAAAAAAACCTTAGCTCGTTTCACGACATGCCCTAAGCCATTACAGTTCCAGCTGACTATCTTTATTCCACTAGGTCTACTCTGTGCTCGGTCACTATGTGGCATGTCTTATTTTAGAGCAAATTGTTGCTGTCATACAAAGCCCAAAAGAAAAACGTCCCGCCGTGCGGGAGCTTGTCATGCCACCTGTATTAATAAATGTGAACATAAAACACAGACCCCATCCCCCCTCCCGTCCCTTTACTGAGTGACTTCCCCCAAACGATGCACTCCTTGACTAACACACAAACCTTAGGGTGTCTAGACATACAGCTTGAACTAACTCGTCATCTATAGATGCTCCGCTTATAAACTAATATTAAATAACACTTAACTCTCAGGTTAGGGGGTGAGTGGCGATAAAACATGATAGGCTAAACAACGCTATATAAGCCACAACATCTCACCCATTGTATACGTCCCAATTTCTGATCTTCTGATCGAAATGACATAGGCAGGAAATTCAAACACATTCCTGGCCTGTATTTGGCCATTTAGCCGGTTGACACAGCCGTTCTGTATCCTCAGCCAGGGAACTTGCGTGCCAAGAACAGAACAGATCCGCCTCTTTTGGGTTGTCAAACGTACGTGTTGATCCCTCGACTGTCACCTTAAACCGGTCTGGGAAGAGGAATCCATATCGGATGTGGCCGCCCTGCATTTGTTGCGTAACTCATCATACTCTTTCTGTTGGTTCCTCGCCTCCGAAGTAAGATCTGGGTAGAAAGACACCCTGGCTCCGTTGTAGTTAAGGGGGAACTTTTGACTAGCCAGCTTGAGGATGAGATCCCGTACAATGAATGGCCTTGGTGGCGCGCCCTTGGCCGGCTTCGTTGCCTGTGATCTGTGTGGTCGATCAGGATGGCCGTTTTGAAGTGTTCACTCCCCAGCAATGTCAGTATCAGCTCCGAGACGAATTCAGTGAGTTTCCCTTTCTCAGTGTCCTCCTGGATCCCAAATATTCGGATGTTCTGGCGTCTTGAATGCGACTCGAGCATTTCCAATCGGGCTTTCAGGGTTTTGTTGTCATTTTTGAACGTTGCGCACTGTTTCTCTATGTCCTGTAGCCTGGCCTCGTGATCTACTGTCGTCTGCTCAACCTCATCCACCCTTCCCTTACTTGCCTTCACAGTTTCAAAGTCCCAATACGCTTTGAGATATCAGCCAACCTTGTGTCCACCTTCTTGCTTAGTGAGTTTATGGCAGCCAGTATGTCACTTTGAGTAAGATCTGTGGGGAGCTCTTGGGAGCTAGCATCTTCAGCTAACTCCTCATGGGTCGGCGATGTTGAAATTGGTTCGTTGTCTATCTCATTAAAATGATCTTGTTTAGCGCCCTCTTTTTTGGTGCCTTTTCCCTTTGTCATATTGCCAGACAATGTTTAAAGTTATAGGTTGTGAGAGGTTAAGATAAATATGAATTTGTTTCAAAATAGAGCGGAGCTCTTGCAAAGCACGTCTACTCCATAGCACGCTCTCTAGCGCCCCCTACACATGTTAAGTTTGCTGAAAATAAACGTTGACAGTGAGAGGACGTTTCTTTTTTTTGCTGAGTTTATCATTGATATCTTTTGAATCTTTTGTGTTGCTGGTACAGATAAACCCTGGTGTTAGTTTCCCTGTGAGAGATGCTGTTTATACAGCTCAAATGGTGCATGTTTTGTGGTTGACCTCAGGCCAACGTTCTCCCACTAAATTCCAACACAAAGCACTATGGTAGAGTACACTTTTCCTCTTTTGAAGCCTGGATGTTTGTCTTCCAGTGAAGGGGAAGGAGGGAGGAGATGGGGCCGTCACCCGTCGGAGAGTGTGCCCATCCGTGTTGCCACCTGCATCTGTCCACCTTTCCCTTCGGTCCGATGACGATGGGATCTTATCTGGTTTCCTGTGCGGTCGGCCTGTCTCTCAGATAGCAGGCCAGGGCCCTCAGTGGTGCTCTGGGTAGGGATAATGGATGACGACTGTGCTCTCTCCGTCCCAGACAGGACATAGTGTCAAAACACCTCCTAGCACTAGCTTAGCGCTGCTGGCACTGTCAGCACCATTGTTTGGGTTTATTGTGTCTGCGTCTGCTAGATATGGTGGTTGGAGAGGGGAGGGGGGGGGGGGGCGGCATCTGCAGACATACTGTAGCCCTGTGTGTGTGTGTGTGTGTGTGTGTGTGTGTGTCCATTGAAGGATGACAAAGCAGTGTAACTTCTGACCACACTGGGTAGCAGTTGTTGAACGGTTCCGATTAATGATGCATCATGGGAGTAGGAGTTGTAGGAGATTTACTGGTGGTAGGAACAGGGCTCTCTCTCTCTCTCTCTCTGTCTGGTAATCAGATAGCTCTGGGGTTGGTTGTTTTTCTCTCAGAGGGTGCACAAGAACATTAGTCAGTCAGTTGGTTTGCCCTTCGAAAGGAAATTGATTATGTAAAAAAGGCTACTGAACGATCTTCAAAATGAATGTTTGCATAACAGAGTAACATAAGGGTGAACTACATTGGACCCAGAGATAATACATTGAGATCTTCATTAAAGCGTCAATCAGCAGCTGAAACAACAACAAAGCGTTCTCCCCGCCCCTGTTTCTGTAAAAAGCTGAGGGATGGGGTCTTGAAAAATGAAACCCCCCTCATATTGATAGACAGAGCTATGGATGGAATGACTGACCATCCATGAAATCAAAATTATAGTTTGAACTATGTTTTGAGGCTATATAGTGTTTGTTCACATTTACTTTGTTTACAGACGTAGGAGTAAAACAAGCTTATATTGTGGGTGCTGATGGGGTATGACAGCTGAATTAAGTTCATGGGTAGATATCATTAATTTATGAGTCCAGAAATAGATGTAGCAAGTGCAGACTGCCCCTTTAACAAATAATAAAGGATGTCAATGTAAATATTGAGGAAGTGCTACTATACATCTCTCCATTCCTCAAAGTCAACCTCAGACAGCATTTTAAGTCTTCTCTCCCATTACTTCATTGGTTGATGCTGTGGGAAAACAGCCAACTCAAGACCTGGGTAATTTACTCAGACCAGACATGAGTTATACACAGCTTCAACGTTATGCATGAGTTAGAATCCAATCCGATGTCATGGAAACCAATTCATTTTGACGTGGAGTAAATTACCCCGTTGACGTCAACCCACAGCTGGTCCAGGTGTGTATTTATGGTTATGACCTGCATTAGACAGTCCTTTTACCTTCAGAGCCGGACGGAGCGGCTGTAATTATACAAGGAGGAAGTGTAATCATAGGAACAGGAAGTGTTATTGGCGGCAATAATGGTGATTGGTTAGGAAGGTGATTGGTTAGTGGATGGAGGCCCTGGGATTCATGTCTTGGAGGTCACGGGGTCAAAGACATAGGAGGATTCCATCATGACGGCCTAATAACATGTAATGATGACACACGTGTATTTCCCTTCAAAGCAATCAGCGTAAAATGAAAACATGGAATGGCCCTGTTAAAGCTATTGCTAAGGCAATGCAAAGGCTACATGTTAAAGCTATGGCTAAGTCAATGCAAAGGCTACATGTTAAAGCTATGGCTAAGGCAATGCATAGGTTACCTGTTAAACCTATGGCTAAGGCAATGCATAGGTTACCTGTTAAACCTATGGCTAAGGCAATGCATAGGTTACCTGTTAAACCTATGGCTAAGGCAATGCATGGGTTACCTGTTAAACCTATGGCTAAGGCAATGCATGGGTTACCTGTTAAACCTATGGCTAAGGCAATGCATGGGTTACCTGTTAAACCTATGGCTAAGGCAATGCATGGGTTACCTGTTAAACCTATGGCTAAGGCAATGCATGGGTTACCTGTTAAACCTATGGCTAAGGCAATGCATGGGTTACCTGTTAAACCTATGGCTAAGGCAATGCATGGGTTACCTGTTAAACCTATGGCTAAGGCAATGCATGGGTTACCTGTTAAACCCATGGCTAAGTCAATGCATAGGCTACATAATGTATACATGTTACAGCTATAGTATCAGCTCTATAGCTCTGTAAACTGTAAGAAAAGTTCTGCAAGATTCGCTGTTGGTATTTTAAGATCAAAGAAATGCTGCTGCTACCTCGCTTTCAAACCATAAGGTGCATGAACAGACTGACTGAGCAGACTAAAGCTGAAAAGATATTCATCAACTCTCGCTAGCACAATGGAAGTCGTGCTTCAAAAATGAATATTTTCTTGTTAAAACCAACACATTGTGATGAATTTCATCATCATCATACACGTCCCTAACATCTGAAGGATTAGACGTGTAGACGCACCGCATACTGGGTTTCCTAATGCATCTCCTTAAACTCATCAGAATGAACAAAAGGGGTTTAACGGTTTATTTATTAGCAGCATTTCATTTTACTCTGTATAATAATATTTTAATAATCCCCTCTTTCTCCCAACGATAATCTCATCAACCCTTAATCTTCATTCTCTATTCTAACTCAGCGAAGCAGGCCTGCGTTAGTGCTTGAAACTAATTCAATTATATTAGACAAAAGCATCTTGGTAAACGAGGGTAATTCGAATAGGGTGCAATTTTGGACGCAGAATGTGAAAGCAACAAACCTATTATAACCAAGAGCCCCGGTCAAACGTAGTGCACTATGTAGGGAATAGGGTGCCAATTTGGACGCCTCCACAGGTTTTGGCCACAGTGCAGAAACTCTACAGCGGCTTCACACTAAATTGAGTTTGATTAGGATTAACCCTTTAATGTCTTTATTAGGGAGTGATTTGAGCTAAATGCTAAATGCTTTTCTCTTCCTAATCATATTTATTCCCCCGTTAGCTGCAGCTGTGTCGTCAAAACACAATTAGTAATCAGTGTTTTGGCATCTAGTGCAATGTACACACAGAGGGGCGCTGCTATTGTTGTTTTCCTTCAAAAATGTAATCTCTGTTATGTGTTCCTTCTACGGAACATTTAGTGTGTGTGTGGGGGGGGGGGGGGGGGGGGGCTACGTCCGTGCCTGTGCTTGAGCGTGAGCGTGCGTATCTCTGTATATCTAATTATGATGTGCTTTATTAAATACATTCTCTATCATTTGCAGATCGCCACGACCACTTTGAGGACACTCTACTGCCCAATCACCACTGGGCCCAGTGGGTTGGCATGCCAACGAACACCGTAAGGCTTTGTGTTGCTGTTTGTGTCTGGTCGTCTGATTCTACAACAAAGCTTGATGCAATTTAAAATCCAATTTGATACATTCATATGTACAAGATTGGCATAAACCCCTGTTATATTCTCATTACCCCGGTTGTTGCTTTCGGGATAGGAATGAAATGACATCAACTACATTGAGATTGTATTGCTTGTGTTTTGATTATCTACATTAAATAAGTGTGAAAGTAAAAACAGCCTGTGTAAATTAAACATGCTGATGTCAAAATAAAAGATGTTGTTTGCATCCCAAATGGCATCCTATTTCCTATATAGTGCACTACCTTTGACCAGAGCCCTATTGGGAATAGGGTGCCATTTGGGACGCTGCTATTGAGTCATACAGCCTGTATTGATCAGGGCAATCTGTCGCATTCGACCGGATTACATTTGCCATTTGATTACTTTTCAATTATCTCTGCTTTTCATCACTCTTTCTCTCTCTCTCTCTCTGTGTGTGTGTGTGTGTGTGTGTGTGTGTGTGTGTGTGTGTGTGTTACAACAGGAAAAGTAAGGGGAAAACCTTAAACAACAATTCCAACCTAGGTGCTGATAGATGACTGCAATAAATGAGCTCATTTGAAATAATGGCCACCCCCCCACGACACCTTATAGCTCTGGGAATTGTTTTTGTTCGACCTGTTTGACTTTGACTCTTCATCCATGATCCTGCCCAC
This sequence comes from Salmo trutta, assembly GCF_901001165.1. NCBI lineage: Eukaryota > Metazoa > Chordata > Actinopteri > Salmoniformes > Salmonidae > Salmo > Salmo trutta. The sequence goes on along the minus strand of NC_042967.1, from coordinate 12,039,790 downwards.
TGTGTGTCTCAGTGTGGCTATCCTTGTGCGGATGGCATATTCCCGCAAGTTAACTTTGTTCCAATTACTGATGAATATGGGTTGGAGAGAATCCTATTTGTGGCATTTAGGATTCAGAGAGACTCACTGCAGAGAGTCCAGTGGTAGTGACTGGATTGCTTTAGTTGATATCATACCACAGGGATTCAATCATACATCATCTTTTGAGGATGAGATAAGGTGAGTGAAGTGCAGAGATGAAGCATAACTCTTCAGTCGATCTGTCCAGAGTTTGGCTGTGTTTGCGTACTAATGTGATTTTTCTTATATGGCTAGACCTCCAGGCAAGTGTCTGAGGGGAGCTGTCTGGCCCAAAAGGCTGGCCTAGAAATGCCATGTATCCAACTCCAACTACCTAAAATTGATTCTGGATGACACAAAAGCATCATACAACTGGCGAGAGAGGAAATTACTTTGCGTTATCGGCAAACTGAATTGATGTTTTGATGGCAGCAGTGCCATATCTCATACTTGTATTGTTATCCATATGAAACTGACATTACCCTTGTTATTTGGGGACTACTGTTTATATTACCAATACCAGTGGGCAACACAGTATCCTGAAAATGTTTTGATCTGTAGGGAACATTTTTCCTGGTTTGTAGTTCTCAATGTTATATAGCAGGGGTACTCAACTCTTACTCCACGAGGTCCGGAGCCTGCTGGTTTTCTGTTCTACCTGATAATGAATTGCACCCACCTGGTGTTCCAGGTCTAAATCACTCCCTGATTAGAGAGCAACAATGAGAAAATGCAGTGGAATTGGCTTCGATGTCCAGAATTTAGTTTGAGGGTTATATAAACTCAGCGTTTATTTTCAGCAAACTTAGCATGTGTAAATATTTGTATGAACATAACAAGATTCAACAACTGAGACATAAACTGAACAAGTTCCACAGACATGTGACTAACAGAAATGGAATAATGTGTTCCTGAACAAAGGGGGGGGGGGGGGTCAAAATCAAAAGTAACAGTCAGTATCAGGTGTGGCCACCAGCTGCATTAAGTACTGCAGTGCATCTCCTCCTCATGGACTGCACCAGATTTGTCAGCTCTTGCTGTGAGATGTTACCCCACTCTTCCACCAAGGCACCTGCAAGTTCCAGGACATTTCTGGGGGGAATGGCCCTAGCCCTCACCCTTCGATCCAACAGGTCCCAGACGTGCTCAATGGGATTGAGATCCGGGCTCTTCGCTGGCCATGGCAGAACACTGACATTCCTGTCTTGCAGGAAATCACGCACAGAACGAGCAGTATGGCTGGTGGCATTGTCATGCTGGAGGATCATGTCAGGATGAGCCTGCAGGAAGGGTACCACATGAGGGAGGAGGATGTTTTCCCTGTAACGCACAGCGTTGAGATTGCCTGCAATGACAACATGCTCAGCCCGATGATGTTGTGACACACCGCCACAGACCATCGATCCCACTCCAGAGTACAGGCCTCGGTGTAACGCTTATTCCTTTGACGCTAAATGCGAATCCAACCATCAACCCTGGTGAGACAAAACCGCGTCTCGTCAGTGAAGAGCACTTTTTGCCAGTTCTGTCGGGTCCAGCAACGGTGGCTTTGTGCCCATAGGCGACGTTGTTGCCGGTGATGTCCGGTGAGACCTGCCTTACAACAGGCCTAAAAGCCCTTAGTCCAGCCTCTCTCAGCCTATTGCGGACAGTCTGAGCACTGATGGAGGGATTGTGCATTCCTGGTGTAACTTGGGCAGTTGTTGTTGCCATCCTGTACCTGTCCCGCAGGTGTGATGTTTGGATGTACCGATCCTGGTCTGTCACTGCGAGGACGATCAGCTGTCCGTCCTGTCTCCCTGTAGTGCTGTTTTAGGCGTCTCACAGTACGAACATTGCAATTTATTGCCCTGGCCATACAGTATCTGCAGTCCTCATGCCTCCTTGCAGCATGCCTAAGGCACATTCACACAGATGAGCAGGGACCCTGGGCATCTTTCTTATGGTGGTTTTCAGAGTCAGTAGAAAGGCCTCTTTAGTGTCCTAAGTTTTCATAACTGTGACCTTAATTGCCTTCCATCTGTAAGCTGTTAGTGTCTTAACGACCGTTCCACAGGTGCATGTTCATTAATTGTTTATGGTTCATTGAACAAACATGGGAAACAGTGTTTAAACCCTTTACAATGAAGATCTGTGAAGTCATTTGGATTTTTACGAATTATCTTTGAAAGACAGGGTCCTGAAAAAGGGACGTTTCTTTTTTTGCTGAGTTTGTCTGATGTGATAGAAAGGCATGTAATGCCACGAGTTTAGTATACCCGTCCAATATATCAGATTTTTTATTGATCCGATGTTTTACAAGGTCAGTCTCATTGAGATTGTAAAATAGATTTTTAATCTGTGAAATCTGTGATTTCTTTTAGGAAGAAAGGAAGGAAGATAGAAAGACAGACGAAAGGAAGAATGTAAGGAAGGATACATGTTAGAAGTATTAGAACAGGCCCATGGTATTAGGTTAGTATCCACCCCCTCTTGGCTGATTATTATACCATGTGACCGCAACACCTGCTGCTGATTTGCTCTAATGAACTGCCATGGCGTTTTGAGGGATGAAGCATGAGCGAAACTACTGTATTGGACATCATAGGCTACATTTAGACAGGCGGCCCAATTCTGATCTTTTTTTCACTAATTGGTCTTTTGACCAATCAGATCAGGGGCTGAAAAAGCTCTGCTGTGAAAAAATCTGATGTGATTGGTCAAAATACCAATTAGTGGGAAAAATATCATAATTGTGTCTGACTGTTTAAACACAGCCATATTGGCCAAGTTCACTGGGTTGGGGTTGAATGGGAAGTCATTGATTGGATTTAATCTCTTTATTGATTGATTGTTTATTTGTTAGTCTACCCATTATTGAGTAATTTGTGTGAAAGTGTTTGTGTGGAATAAATGTTTTCTGTGTATGCTTTGTCGTAGCATTTTTGGATCCTTGACAGGCTTGTATATTCATTGTTAGGACAGCCATAAAAATCGCTGGCACATCAACAGCTTGAACAGGCACTATTTTCCAACCCAAATCAGAACTAACCCTTATTTCCAAATCAGAATTAACCCTTATTTCCAAATCAGAATTAACCCTTATTTCCAAATCAGAACTAACCCTTATTTCCAAATCAGAACTAACCCTTATTTCCAAATCAGAACTAACCCTTATTTCCAAATCAGAACTAACCCTTATTTCCAAATCAGAACTAACCCTTATTTCTCTCTAAACTCCTTCTCCCAAGGTTTGAGTGACCGGTACTAAGCTGTTATAATAGTTTAGGGTACCCCAAATAGGGTGCAATTTGGGGACGAAACCCGACTGAGTCACAGTACATACAGCTATCAGTCCTTTGTACAATACACTCACACAAAGTCTATTCACAAACCCTGGAAAGTTATGGCCTTTGGCTTTCACCAGGAATTATTTACACATACGTCTTCATCTAGTACATATGATCTAATACATAAAAGTATAATAAACCATAAAAATATGATCATATCATAGTTAATGAATGACATGTGAATGAATAAGCCTTTTCATACTCTGTAACATATATAGTTAGAGTTTTAGGAACATATGCCCCAAATATTTTTGTTATAAGTGTATGCCATGTGTCTGCCTCCTACGTAAAACAAAGTTTGACATCCACACAAAATGTCTTATTTACTTATTTTAGGCTTAAGGGTCGCATTCATCGTACAGCTATGAAAGTTATGTATTTAAGTCTGCCTGATCGAGAGGAATCTGGAGAGTCCTCAGACGTGGCTGTCGTGAAACATAGAGATAGATAGAGGACTCATCTTTATATCCGTGCCTTTATAACACCTGTGACAGCATGGGCAGCGCCATTGAGGTTACAACCTATAGGAATCCCCACCCAGTTGACTACTACTCCATTACTTTAAAATGGCGGAAGCATAGTGGAAGCCCTCAATGGCGCTGCCCATGCTGTTAAAATGGCCTTTTGCCACTATAGGCCTCTATCATTCTCTATGGTGTGAGCAAGTTGATCTGTAGAAATGGTTTTCTAAGGACCTCCAACCACCCCTTTGACAAGACGGGGCAGAGACCTGACATAAAGGGGTGTAATGACACAGCCGACCACCGGATGCAGCCAAAGACACATTTATTGGATAAAGAAGCTTCTGAGTTTCCTGGAACTGTCTGGGTTTTTGTATTGACTTACAAAATGGTGGGAAATTAATAAAATAGGAAATGTAAACATGATCTGTAATTACCATTAAATCTAGTGAATGATTTTGAGTACTGTAGTCTTAAGTAAATGTATCTTACAGAAGTGGGAAAACAGCTTCCAGAAAGAGGAGTTCAAACCAGGGGTTGGAACCGAAATTCATTTCCAATAGTTCCGTTCTGAACAGAAGCATTATTTTTTCTGTTCCGTTACAGTGTTCTGTCCTGCAAAGTAAAGTTCTGAACTGGTTCTAACCCCAAAAAGGTATTGGCTTATATCGTTCTTTTCTTGTTATGACATGCATTATCTGAATTAGGTCCAGAGAATTAAAACTACGGATGAGAGGCTTCTACCGAATAACTTTGAATGTCTTTGAACTTCAGACAGTTGGCTTAACGTTGGACCAGAGCTTGCTAGCTAGCTAACAAACTTGTGTGCAGAGCGGCACCAGAATGAAAAACATGTCTTACCTTTTTGTAGTTAATAAATCTAATGTGAGACTTGACACCTATAGTATCCGTAACTAGCATTGAAAAAGTAAATCCATTCTTCTCTAATTAAAAATATCTCCCTAATTTCTGAATCAGGCTGGCAGGCACACACTGGAATATGTTTCTGAGTAACAGAGTGAGAGCCTTGTTGCTTCCTTTGTGGGACCCAAAAAAATGACCGGAACGTAAAAGAACAACCGTTTCCCATACTTTTAAAATAACGGTTCTGTTACGAAACAGTATAGATCTCTTTCTTTCCTGGTTCTGATTCTGTTCCTCCAAAAATTGCCTTATTTTCAAGTTTTGGGTTCTGTTCCCTGAAAAACTTTATTTTGTAACATTTTGCTATTCATATGAGTAAAGACAAAATTCCAAGACGTGGATAAATTATTTGCTTATATTGCAAAAGTAGGAAACCCTGGTCCTGGAGTGGTGCAGGTACTTTTCAATCCGTAGTATGGAAAATCTGCGTCGCAGTGCAATTGACATTGAAAGTTAATGTTACCGCTTTTGTGGAGACTGCGTTCACAATAAACACTGCATACGTCGGCTCAATTGGAAAATTACCTTTAAATGTCAACCGCGCTATAACGCAGATCTTCCACGATGCGGAATGAATCAAGCCCTCAATGTTAGAACTAGATCTGGTAACTGTTTATATCCTGGTGATTGGCTGAGTAAGATCTGATTCATCTGAAGCAATGGAGGAGGACTAACTCACCTGACATCATTAAGGGGCTGATTCAGACTTAGGAAATGTACAGCTTTTCTATGCTCTCCTATGTTCTTCTCATTAGTTGGTATTCAGACTTACCTTATGCAGGTGCATAACGTGCTCTGTAGCTGTGGCTCCCTTGTGCACACTGAATAAATGTAATTCAACCGCTAAAAACCCTCCCACTTGCTGGTCAGTAGATTTTCTCGTGGAGTTTTCATGCAATAGGGTTTTCAGTACATTTATGTTAAGACATCCGTTTAAATACAGTGTACCTTTAATTAGAATGTAGTTAACAGACTCACTAGAATATGTCAGAATGGGTTCAAAATATTAAGGATCAATGAAAAAAGCCATATAAATATATGGGTATTCGTCTCCGTTTCAGCACCAATTGGTAAGTACAAAAAATGTGATCTTGTAGATCATTTAGAGTTAGGAAAGTATTTATGAATCATTAAAAAAAATATTTGGAGAGCCTTTACACATGAAATATATTGATGAATAAAAAATGCAGTGGTTTGATTCATGCTGAAAGTTGCCATATATCATGCCATAATATGGCATTTATTGTTCAATCCATGAAATGTTGGAAGGTGTTCTTGAACAATAGTTTACTCTAATCCCCACTAATCATGGAACTGTAATTACAACGGTCCAGTCGTCATGAACCGCACGCCAGGCTCCAGGTTTAAAATGCTAAGTGTGGTCTGTTTCATTGTCACGCCCTGATCTGTTTCACCTGTCCTTGTGCTTGTCTCCACCCCCCCAGGTGTTGCCCATCTTCCCCATTATCCCCTGGGTACTTATACCTGTGTTCTCTGTTTGTCTGTTGCCAGTTCGTTTTGTTTGTAAAGTCAACCTGCGTTTTGTCTCAGCTCCTGCTTTTCCCCAGTCTCTCTTTCTCTTGCCCTCCTGCTGGTTTTGACCCTTACCTGTCCTGACTCTGAGCCCGCCTGCCTGACCACTCTGCCTGACCCTGAGCCTGCCGTCCTATACCTTTGCCCCTACTCTGCATTACCGACCTCTGCCTGACCCTGAGCCTGTCTGCCATCCTGTACCTTTGTCCCACTACTCTGGATTATCAACCCCTGCCTGCCTTGACTTGTCGTTTGCCTACCCTGTTGCTGTAATAAGCATTGTTACGTCAACACAGTCTACATTTAGGTCTTACCTGAAACCTGATATACATAATGATTAAAATAGGCTACATGTCCCAAATTATTGCACAACAGCCTAATATGATCCTCAGGAACAACTATACGGACATCACAAAGGAAAGAAAGGTCAATGGAATGGATTGATGAAAAATGTAGGCTACAAATTGAAGGACACTAACACTAAAGTGACAGTTATAAATGTATGTGGGAATTACTGACGGTGGCTATCCATAATGGCTAATATTTAACATGATAAAAAAACTGTGAAAGGCCCGGGCATATAATTAAAACATTCTAGAGCGCATAAATCAACTCGGTACGTTTGGCGCTACAGAAGCCTATAGTTTGGGTCTCCAAATTTCATCCCCGCAAATGATGAATTTTAATGTCACATGCACAAGTACAGTGAAATGCCTTTCTTGCAAGCTCCAAACCCAACAATGTAGTAATCAATATCAATGTAGCACTACAAATAACATAAGGTAGAACAAAAACGCATACAATAGAAAAAAGAACAAGAGAAAGTAAGAAGCTATGTACCAGGTTAGTTCCAATACCATATTTACAATGTGCAGGGATACTGGAGTGAAAGAGGTAGATATGTATAGGGGTAAGGTGACTAGGCATCAGGATATATGTCACGGCTGTCAAAAGGATCAGACCAAAGTGCAGTGTGGTTGTAGTTCCACATTTTATTAAATCCGTGAAACTTTACAAAAACATAAATAACTGACTTGACAAAAACAACAAACCGTGATGCAGAGAGAAACAAACACTACTCAAAATGTAATCACCCACAAAACCCAGGAAGAAAAACCCCTACTTAAATATGATCTCCAATCAGAGGTAACGAGGACCAGCTGCCTCCAATTGGAGATCAACCCAAAAAACAACAACATAGAAATAGAAAAACTAGAAAAACACAAAACACCCCCTGTCACGCCCTGACCTACTCTACCATAGAAAATCACATCTTACTATGGTCAGGACGTGACAGTATATGATAAAAAGAGTAGCAGCAGCATAAATTCTGATTGTATGTGAGTGTGTGTGCGTGTGTAGAGTCAGTATAAATGTGTGTGCATGTTATGTGTGTGTAGGAGTGTCAGTGTGCGTGAGCGTGTAGAGTCCTGTGAGTGTGCATAGAGATTAAAATGAAATACAAGGGTAAACTCAGTCTGTGTAGCAATTGTGCGAGCTATTTAGCGGTCTTATGGATTGAGGATAGAAGTTGTTCAGGAGCCTGTTGGTGTCAGACTTGTTGCACTGGTACCGCTTGCCGTGCGGAAGCAGAAAGAACAATCTATCGATTGGGTGGCTGGAGTCTGGGCCTTCCTTTCACTCCGCCTGATATAGAGGTTGCACCTTCTTCCCGACTGTGCATGTGTGAGTGGGCCATTTTAAGTCCTTCGTGATTTGGACACTGAGGAACTTCCTGTGGAAAAGGGGCCAAAATACATGTCATGTTGGTATGATTTTCATTTTTCCCTCCATATGGCTGGTTTCACATTCATCTCCAGCAATCAAAAGGAAAAATCATCTAAAACAATTGCTGTTTGTATTTACAATCCCCTTCAAACGGATTACTCATTTACCTAGCTCTTATCAATTTATACATTATACAGTGCATGGAGAATTATGTTATTTCTATCGGGAATAGATGTTTTTCCACTTGGAACCGACAGGCGCTCGATCTTCACATGTAAAGGTGGTGAAATTATGAGGGAATTAAGTCAAGGTCAGAATACAGTGTATCTGTAGAAACACCTCTGCCACACCTCCATTCCTGTGATCTCCACCCCAAACGTATATCTGGTTGGCATATGCATTTTCAATTGCTTAAGTTCAAGGGTAAGGGTAAAGAGAAAAGTGCATAAAAAAGGAATGTGTGTTATTCAGTTACTGGGAATTCAGACCGGAGTTATGCTCGCTTAAATGGAACTACAATCAATGGAGTGAACCTTAAAACAGCCATCACACGCTAAATAATGCCAAAGAACTACAATCCCCATATGGCATTGGATAGAAATAGTATCGAACTGAGTGAAGCTGAGCAGGTGTGTATAAAATATATTATCCACACCTACTCAGTTTTATTCTATTTCTATCAATAAAAAGACCCAATGCAAACTGCGAGCAAAGCTGACGGATGAATTGAAGTCTGCTGATGTACGGCTCGATTATCAATCTTCTATCATTAGTCACTAGATGAAGCAATTTGTCTTGGACTTGACAGCTTCCATTTTCTCCCAGCGTAAACTTAATCGAGGCATTTGCCTTTTGAGTCTCATGATAAATTCCCTTACTCAAAAGGAAAAAAACACAGAAATGATTGCGCTACTGTATAGTTTCTAGATTATAATGATTTTTTTTTTACCTCAAAGATAATTCGAACATCTGTCACTCTCCCTGAAGACAAAGTACTACTGGTTGGACTTCTGTCACTCTCCCTGAAGACAAAGTGTTACTGGTTGGACTTCTGTCACTCTCCCTGAAGACAAAGTGGTACTGGTTGGACTTCTGTCACTCTCCCTGAAGACAAAGTGTTACTGGTTGGACTTCTGTCACTCTCCCTGAAGACAAAGTACTACTGGTTGGACTTCTGTCACTCTCCCTGAAGACAAAGTACTACTGGTTGGACTTCTGTCACTCTCCCTGAAGACAAAGTGTTACTGGTTGGACTTCTGTCACTCTCCCTGAAGACAAAGTACGACTGGTTGGACTTCTGTCACTCTCCCTGAAGACAAAGTACTACTGGTTGGACTTCTGTCACTCTCCCTGAAGACAAAGTGTTACTGGTTGGACTTCTGTCACTCTCCCTGAAGACAAAGTGTTACTGGTTGGACTTCTGTCACTCTCCCTGAAGACAAAGTGTTACTGGTTGGACTTCTGTCACTCTCCCTGAAGACAAAGTACTACTGGTTGGACTTCTGTCACTCTCCCTGAAGACAAAGTGTTACTGGTTGGACTTCTGTCACTCTCGCTGAAGACAAAGTACTACTGGTTGGACTTCTGTCACTCTCCCTGAAGACAAAGTACTACTGGTTGGACTTCTGTCACTCTCCGTGAAGACAAAGTACTACTGTTTGGACTTCTGTCACTCTCCCTGAAGACAAAGTACTACTGGTTGGACTTCTGTCACTCTCCCTGAAGACAAAGTACTACTGGTTGGACTTCTGTCACTCTCCCTGAAGACAAAGTGTTACTGGTTGGACTTCTGTCACTCTCCCTGAAGACAAAGTACGACTGGTTGGACTTCTGTCACTCTCCCTGAAGACAAAGTGGTACTGGTTGGACTTCTGTCACTCTCCCTGAAGACAAAGTGTTACTGGTTGGACTTCTGTCACTCTCCCTGAAGACAAAGTGTTACTGGTTGGACTTCTCTTCTGTCACTCTCCCTGAAGACAAAGTACTACTGGTTGGACTTCTGTCACTCTCCCTGAAGACAAAGTACTACTGGTTGGACTTCTGTCACTCTCCCTGAAGACAAAGTACTACTGGTTGGACTTCTGTCACTCTCCCTGAAGACAAAGTACTACTGGTTGGACTTCTGTCACTCTCCCTGAAGACAAAGTACTACTGGTTGGACTTCTGTCACTCTCCCTGAAGACAAAGTACGACTGGTTGGACTTCTGTCACTCTCCCTGAAGACAAAGTGGTACTGGTTGGACTTCTGTCACTCTCCCTGAAGACAAAGTGTTACTGGTTGGACTTCTGTCACTCTCCCTGAAGACAAAGTGTTACTGGTTGGACTTCTGTCACTCTCCCTGAAGACAAAGTACTACTGGTTGGACTTCTGTCACTCTCCCTGAAGACAAAGTACTACTGGTTGGACTTCTGTCACTCTCCCTGAAGACAAAGTACTACTGGTTGGACTTCTGTCACTCTCCCTGAAGACAAAGTGTTACTGGTTGGACTTCTGTCACTCTCCCTGAAGACAAAGTGTTACTGGTTGGACTTCTGTCACTCTCCCTGAAGACAAAGTGTTACTGGTTGGACTTCTGTCACTCTCCCTGAAGACAAAGTACTACTGGTTGGACTTCTGTCACTCTCCCTGAAGACAAAGTGTTACTGGTTGGACTTCTGTCACTCTCCCTGAAGACAAAGTACTACTGGTTGGACTTCTGTCACTCTCCCTGAAGACAAAGTACTACTGGTTGGACTTCTGTCACTCTCCCTGAAGACAAAGTACTACTGGTTGGACTTCTGTCACTCTCCCTGAAGACAAAGTGTTACTGGTTGGACTTCTGTCACTCTCCCTGAAGACAAAGTACGACTGGTTGGACTTCTGTCACTCTCCCTGAAGACAAAGTACTACTGGTTGGACTTCTGTCACTCTCCCTGAAGACAAAGTACTACTGGTTGGACTTCTGTCACTCTCCCTGAAGACAAAGTACTACTGGTTGGACTTCTGTCACTCTCCCTGAAGACAAAGTACTACTGGTTGGACTTCTGTCACTCTCCCTGAAGACAAAGTACTACTGGTTGGACTTCTGTCACTCTCCCTGAAGACAAAGTGTTACTGGTTGGACTTCTGTCACTCTCCCTGAAGACAAAGTGTTACTGGTTGGACTTCTGTCACTCTCCCTGAAGACAAAGTGTTACTGGTTGGACTTCTGTCACTCTCCCTGAAGACAAAGTGTTACTGGTTGGACTTCTGTCACTCTCCCTGAAGACAAAGTACTACTGGTTGGACTTCTGTCACTCTCCCTGAAGACAAAGTGTTACTGGTTGGACTTCTGTCACTCTCCCTGAAGACAAAGTACTACTGGTTGGACTTCTGTCACTCTCCCTGAAGACAAAGTACTACTGGTTGGACTTCTGTCACTCTCCCTGAAGACAAAGTACTACTGGTTGGACTTCTGTCACTCTCCCTGAAGACAAAGTACTACTGGTTGGACTTCTGTCACTCTCCCTGAAGGCAAAGTACTACTGGTTGTGGCTATGTGTGTTATTGGCGCTGCACTGCAGTGTACTGAACAGTATACTTACTTACAGTATAATATTTAATGAGTATAGCAAACATCAGGAACACCTTCCTAATATTGAGTTGCACCCCCTTTTGCCCTCTGAACAGCTTCAGTTCGTTGGGGCATGGACTCTACAAGGTGTTGAAAGTGTTCCACAGGGATGCTGACTCCAATGCTTCCCACAGTTGTGTCAAGTTGGCTGGATGTCCTTTGGGTGCTGGACCATTCTTGATACACCCAGGAAACTGCTAAGCGTGAAAAACCCAGCAGCGTTGCAGTTCTTGAAACAAACCGGTGCGCCTGGCACCCACTACCATACCCTGTTAAAAAGCACTTACATCTTTTGTGTTGCCCATTCACCCTCTGAATGGCACACACAATCCATGTCTCAATTGTCTCCAGGCTTAAAAATCCTTCTTTAACATGTCTCCTCCCCTTCATCTACACTGATTGAAGTGGATTTAACAAGTGACATCAATAAGGGATCATAGCTTTCACCTGGATTCACCTGGTCAATCTATAGCTGAGTTAAATATCCATACCAACATACTGTATACTACATACTTAATGAGTATATTAGTTAATTTTAGTATACTGTAAACGAACAGTATCCTTTCAGTTGAGCGTACTAGCGCTTCGCCTGTCTACCGGAAGTTGATGCTGTTGCTATGCAACCTCTTGCTAGCTTGTTAGCATAACAACTGACTAGCTAGACATTTTATAATTTCGGGTGTGTTCGCAAAATTCTATCTGGATTGCCAGACTGCACTCAGAGTGCGCTCGGGGCATTCGTAAATCCAGAGTGTAGCCAGATTGTCTGTTCGCAGTTTCAATCTCGGAGAGCGCATCACTCACAGTCCAGCACCAAAGCCAACTGACTAACGTTGGCTAGCTTGCTAGCCATTTCCAGACACAAATGAGAGAACACCACACTCTGACCATTTTACTCGCCCTAGCAGAGCTGGTTAGGCTGTTTTCATGTTATCCAGAGCATTGGTGACTGCAAATGTGATGCTGGCAACAATTTAATTACGCTTTATTTGCCGAAGTTTATATTCAACACAGAGAGTGCTCTGAAATTGTAGTAGATAGCCAGAAATAAGAGAACGCACAAAGACTATATCACTTAGCTAAGAATGACGTGAATAATATGTCAATAAACATTGGGTAGTTAGTTAGATTATAGTTAATATACTGCCTGGCAAGTTCGATGTATTAGTAGCCAACTAACGTTAACGTTACTCTTTAGGTAACTAACTTTAGCTAACATACCAGTATACCGCTACATACTGCTGTAATGCTATGTGGTTCGTAAGGTTAGAGTAGCTAATAAATTGTCAGCCAACATAACGTTTAATGTAACTTATTTGAAAAGTCATTACTTTATTACATTCCTCAACATTTTCTTAACATTTGTCATAATTAGTTAAAACCATGAATTTGTATCCGCTCTCGTCGGACTTCAGCTGCATATTTTCCACCATTTTCTTCATATCTGAAAACGTTGTGAAGCCACGCCCATTTTCTGAATAATTGCATTATGGGCCCTAAAAGCCACGAAATAGTGGCCACTGCTTGTATACTTCATATTACTACATACTCAATTTACGTCACAAATAGTACAGTTAGTGAGGTTAGTATGAATATTCGAACACAGCTTATGTCATGTAAAGAGCTGGTGTTCCTAATGTTTTGTACACTCAGTGTATATAATAGAGTATCACAGCTAATATCTACTTGACAAAACTTCCTCTCTATCCTCAAGGCTTCTTTGTAAACATGGAGTTGTGAGAAGACCAAATATCAATGTTTTTAAATAATTTATTTACTAAAGCTTACATCATATCATTTAACTTTCATTCTTACTCTATCCTCAATATTTTGGTAAACAGACTTGCAAGAAGATCAAATCAAAAAATATATTTTTACTAAAGCTTATGTCACACCACTCAATATCATCCAGTATCATATCACTATATCAGACAATATTACATAATCTGGCTACATTACGATCCAATCCTTCCACCACCCCTTAAGTGTCATCGATTAGATATGAATGAGACAGGTTTTCTTTTCCCATTATCTCTCTCCATTGTCACTGAAAGTACCAAACCTACGGTTTTCCTATCAAAGGCCTCAGAGAGGGACAGAGGACACACACCCACACACAGTGTGTGATTAGACCGAGAAAATACCGGGTCTTCCGCATGAGCAGGAAGCATAATGTCCTCCTCGTGGCAGGTGTATCACGACACTCCCTTGTTTTGAAAAAGCGAAAGATGGCGCGCGAGAGAGAAGAGGATGGACAGATGAAAAAGAGAGGATATTTCTATATCCCTGTCAGATGGCTCCAGAGAGGTAGGCTAAGATAGGCTGCATCATTCCACTATGTGCTTTCTTTCCAGGGGACTTTTTTCACCCTCTTTTGGGGTCTTCCCTGGCTTTAATGAAATCTGTGGTTCCTGAGAATAACGTGTGTGGGGGAAATGGGAAGAATATTTCAAGCCATTCCTAAGAACAGAACATTGGCGTGTTGCACTGACACTGGCTGTCCCTGTTCTGTAAGACTTTCTGGCGTTCCTTCTGTGCTGTAGGACTTTCCCTCTCCTCTAGCACAGAGTAAAGTTAGTAACATGCGCATGAACCAGCAGCCCAGTTAAGCCTTTACCACAGTTGCAAGCAAACGGTGCACGGTCCCCTGGTGGAATGCAACTCAACGGCCCCCTCTCTCCATCTCCGGGACCACTCTTCCCCGTCCATGTGTGTATGTCTGTGTGAACACAAACCAATAACGATACTGAACACCCAGCTTCTAATAATATCCCTGATCACTCAGCGGGGTATCCCTACGCGCCACTGGCCATCTTACACCTCTAGCTCCATCTCCTTCCACCAGCCTGCCTGGCTGTTTTAGCAACTGTGGCTAAGGACCCACTACTTTACACACCCAGCATGCTGTGAAATTCAATTAAGTCTCAGCATGTAAAATGTGCGTTTGGGGAAATAAGATGGGAAGACGTGAGAGGGAGTGAGGGAAATCCTTTAGTTATGATTTGCTAGAATCAGAATTAGAGTGGGCGTGAAGATGCAGAGTAAATGTTTTGCGGCTAGATGTGTTCAATGTGGTTTATTACAGGGGAAAGTTAAAGTGGAGGGGAGCGGAGCGGAGGAGAGCGGACAGGGAGAGGAGGAGAGGAGGAGAGGAGAGGCTAAATCAATAGGAGTATAAAACACCTGCTCCATTTCATCTCCTGGATTCCAGATGGATACAAATGCAGAACCACCGGTGCCTTCATAATGAAATCTGAAAAGTAAAAACAACACAAAGGAATAGGGATAAGTGATGAATATGTGGTGTCGAGGGCTCAAGGCAGCACATCCATTCTGAGGAAGAGAAGCTTCCAAACAATATCATTATATCACATTTAGATACATTATTCTGTAAGAGTTCCATCTCATCTAGGCCATATTTATCCAGCGTTATGATGAGTCACCAGTGGGACTAAAAGCTATTCTCTGTCCTCAACTCTTGAAGTCTGTGAGGGTATTGATAATTATAGTTGATGAATGGCTCTCTGAAATTGGAAGCGTAAGGACATTGTTTTACATGATTCATTAGACTCTACCTGGCTATGCAAAATGTTACAGGTGATATCTCATTTTGCTCCACACTGAGCTGTGGTTGACGATTGAGGACTGGTTTCCCAGACACAGATTAAGCCTATTCCTGGACTGAAAAACTATTTCTATGGAGATTCTCCATTGAGCATGTTTTTTTTTAGTGCAGATCTAATCTGTGTCTGGGAAACAGCCCTGTATGCCTGTCAGAAGACTGATCCTTACAGAGCGGTGGAAAAGAGCGAGGGGTTGGAACTCTAATGGCTCGTGGAGCTATGATCTAATAGTATAATTCCTCAGAGTCTGCTGGCAATATGCACGACTAACCACACTGGGCAAACAGTAAGCGATGCAACACACAAGGAATGCTCTGTGCTCAGCCTCAGAAATCGATCCCTGTTCTCTTGCTGTCGGCGCTCTCTCTTTCTCCGTTTTTTTCCCCTCTCTCTCTCTCTCTCTCTTCTTTTCTCCGTTTCTCTGTATTCTCCTCCTCCTCTCTCCACATTATTGGAAGACCAAGTGCGTGCTTACTGTTCCATCTCTCCCTTGGGATCCCAAAGATTTTATTTCTACCCACCATCATGCCATCGTACGTTGAGTTCATCTCCTCCTGAGGAAAACTCCAACTAACTTTATTTCAGTGCGAGTGGATTTCTTCCCCATTCTTTTCCACTCCTTCCTCTTCCTCCACCTCTTCCCCCATCCTCTTTCTGTCTCTTATCTATGTTCCTCATGCTCAACCTAAGAAAAGTATCCCATCATCCGAGGAACCATCCTGGCTTGTCCCAATGCAATTACAAGGCCTGTTATTTCATACCCTCCACTAGACCGCTGCACACCACTCCACTCCCCTCAACCAGACAGTGGCCAGTGCACTGTAGAGGTTATTATTTCCCACTCTCCACTAGACCCCCCCCCCCCACACACACACACACACACACACTACCTGACAGTAGCTGTACACTGTAAAGCTAATCCACAAAACAACATCCACACAAACAACATCCACTCAAACAGATGGCTTCTCACTCGTAGGCTACCTTTCTCTGAGATAACAGTGAAAATGTACGCTTGTATACTGGAAAGAAATGGTCCAAATAACTTCCCAAAGATTTTGTTGATTTTGTAGTTTCTTGAGCTAAGACCCTGACACTCTATGAACAAATGAAAAGTCCTTATTGGCCTGTTGAGCAGTGGCCTCAGTAGGAAATGACATTGGACTGGTAATGGGAAGGAAAGAAAATGATATTATCTGCCCTGACCATTTCAGTAGAGGAAAAGCATCATTACAACATGATGTGACATTTCATTCACTTGTAAGCAAACACACCCACACACAATCATTTGGTTAGTAGCAGATGTTTACAGAATCTCTCTCACCTGCCGTTCAGAGCCATTCCAAACATGGCTGCACATCCAGATCTTAACACCAGATCTTAACATCTTAACATCCACACTTAACACCCCAGCCATTCTACAATCCAAGCTTGATGCCCTCAATCTCACACAAATTATTAATGAACCCACCAGGTACAACCCCAAAGCCGCAAACACTGGCACCCTCATAGATATCATCCTAACCAATGTGCCCTCTAATTACACCTCTGCTGTTTTCAACCAAGATCTCAGCGATCACTGCCTCATTGCCTGCACCCGTAATGGGTCAGCGGTCAAACGACCTCCACTCATCACTGTCAAACGCTCCCTGAAACATTTCAACGAGCAAGCCTTTCTAATCGACCTGGCCCTGGTATCCTGGAAGGATATTGACCTCATCCCGTCAGTAGAGGATGCCTGGTTATTTTTTTTAAATGCCTTCCTCTCCATCTTAAATAAGCATGCCCCTTTCAAGAAATTTAGAACCAGGAACAGATATAGCCCTTGGTTCTCCCCAGACCTGACTGCCCTTAACCAACACAAAAATATCCTGTGGCGTTCTGCATTAGCATCGAACTGCCCCCGCGATATGCAACTTTTTAGGGAAGTTAGAAACCAATACACACAGGCAGTTAGAAACGCCAAGGCTAGCTTTTTCAAACAGAAATTTGCTTCGTGCAACTCCAACTCTAAAAAGTTCTGGGACATTGTAAAGTCCATGGAGAATAAGAACACCTCCTCCCAACTGCCCACTGCACTGAGGATAGGAAACTCTGTCACCACCGATAAGCCCACTATAATTGAGAATTTCAATAAGCATTTTTCTACGGCTGGCCATGCTTTCCACCTAACTACCCCTACTGCATTCAACAGCACTGCACCCCCCACAGCTACTCGCCCAAGCCTCCCCCATTTCTCCTTCTCCCAAATCCATTCAGCTGATGTTCTGAAAGAGCTGCAAAATCTGGACCCCTACAAATCAGCTGGGCTTGACAATCTGGACCCTTTCTTTCTAAAATTATCTGCCGAAATTATTGCAACCCCTATTACTAGCCTGTTCAACCTCTCTTTCGTGTCGTCTGAGATTCCCATAGATTGGAAAGCAGCTGCTGCCATCCCCCTCTTCAAAGGAGGTGACACTCTTGACCCAAATTGCTACAGACCTATATCCATCCTACCCTGCCTTTCTAAGGTCTTCGAAAGCCAAGTCAACAAACAGATTACCGACTATTTCGAATCCCACCGCACCCTCTCCGCTATGCAATCTGGTTTCAGAGCTGGTCATGGGTGCACCTCAGCCACGCTCAAGGTCCTAAACGACATCGTAACCACCATCGATAAGAAACAATACTGTGCTGCCGTATTCATTGACCTGGCCAAAGCTTTTGACTCTGTTAATCACCACATCCTCATCGGCAGACTTAGTAGCCTTGGTTTCTCAAACGATTGCGTCGCCTGGTTCACCAACTACTTCTCTGACAGAGTTCAGTGTGTCAAATCGGAGGGCCTACTGTCTGGACCTCTGGCAGTCTCTATGGGGGTACCACAGGGTTCAATTCTTGGGTCAACTCTTTTCTCTGTATACATAAATGATGTCGCTCTTGCTGCTGGTGAATCTCTGATCCACCTCTACGCAGACGACACCATTCTGTATACTTCTGGCCCTTCTTTGGACACTGTGTTAACAACCCTCCAGACGAGCTTCAATGCCATTCAACTCTCCTTCCGTGGTCTCCAACTGCTCCTAAACACAAGTAAAACTAAATGCATGCTCTTCAACCGATTGCTGCCTGCACCTGCCCGCCCATCCAGCATAACTTCTCTGGACGGTTCTAACTTAGAATTTGTGGACAACTACAAATACCTAGGTGTCTGATTAGACTGTGAACTCTCCTTCCAGACTCACATCAATCATCTCCAATCCAAAGTGAAATCTAGAATTGGCTTCCTATTTCGCAACAAAGCATCCTTCACTCATGCTGCCAAACATACCCTCGTAAAACTGACCATCCTACCAATCCTCGACTTCGGCGATGTCATTTACAAAATAGCCTCCAATACCCTACTCAACAAGCTGGATGCAGTCTATCACAGTGCCATCCGTTTTGTCACCAAAGCCCCATATACAACCCACCACTGCGACCTGTATGCTCTCGTTGGCTGGCCTTCACTTCATAATCGTTGCCAAACACATTGGCTCCAGGTCATCTACAAGACCCTGCTCCGCTCACTGGTCACCATAGCAGCACCCACCTGTAGCACGCGCTCCAGCAGGTATATCTCTCTGGTCACCCCTAAAGCCAACTCCTCCTTTGGTCGTCTCTCCTTCCAGTTCTCTGCTGCCAATGACTGGAACGAACTACAAAAATCTCTGAAACTGGAAACACTTATCTCCCTCACTAGCTTTAAGCACCAGCTGTCAGAGCAGCTCACAGATCACTGCACCTGTACATAGCCCATCTATAATTTAGCCCAAACTACTACCTCTTCCCCTACTGTATTTATTTATTTTATTTATTTTGCTCCTTTGCACCATATTATTTATATTTGAACTTTGAACTTTCTTCAAACTACAAATCTACCATTCCAGTGTTTTTCTTGCTATACTTTATTTACTTTGCCACCATGGCATTTTTTTGCCTTTACCTCCCTTATCTCACATCCTTTGCTCACATTGTATATAGTCTTATTTTTTTCTACTGTATTATTGACTGTATGTTGTTTACTCCATGTGTAACTCTGTGTTGTTGTATGTTGTCGAACTGCTTTGCTTTATCTTGGCCAGGTCGCAATTGTAAATGAGAACTTGTTCTCAACTTGCCTACCTGGTTAAATAAAGGTGAAATAAAAATAAAATAAATAAATAAAAGATCAACTCCATCTCACATGACACCACACATTCTCTGTAATTGGTCAACACCACAGGCGTGGCTCTCGCTTCATCCAATCAGGAAATTCATGGCTAGAGGTTTAGGGGGAAAGAGTCACATTCCATCAAATATTGACAAGAGAAATTGAGTGAGTGTGAGAGCGAGAGAGACAGAGAGAGAACGTGAAGGTATGGAAATGGAGAATCCAGTGGAGTTGATGGTGGTTGATGGTGGACCAATGCATTACCCTGCCTGCTTTGCCCTAGAGCAGAGTTTCCCACCCCATGGGGTGCACATATTGGTTTTTGCCCTAACACTACACAGCTGATTTAAATAATCAACTAATCATCAAGCTTTAATGTGTAGTGTTAGGGCAGAAACCAAAACGTGCACCCCTTGGGGTCCCGAGGACTGAGTTTAGGAAACATTGCCCTAGAGTGATATGCTTTGCAGGCAGTATTGAACCTGTAATGAACCCCATTCCATTCCACTCCCCTGTCTCCCACTCCTCTATCCGCATAATCCCTCCTTCCTTCTCTCCCTCGACAGAGAGGGGGGGGGGGGTAGAGGGAGATAGAGAGGGGGCAGAGGGAGGGAGAAAGAGATACTTCATTTATTATTGATGATTTTATATGTTGTTGTTTTGTCCAAGAACTGCATCTAACCAGTTGGTAGAATTTGAGGTATTTGGCAATTTTCGCCCTTCACAGAGTCATGCCAAGGATTCATGCCAATAAAGCAAATGGCTAATATGAATTTAAAACTAAGTGGGCAAGAGAACAAGATAATGAAAGAGAAAGAGAGAGAGGTAGTTAGGAGAGCCAAATAGGAACAGAGAGTAAGAGTGAGAGACAAGGGAAGCGAGGGAGAAAAGAGAGAGAGAGAGACTGCAGGTGTGAGTCAGGCAGACTAACTTAGTGGAGGAGGTAGAGAGGTGGATGGGGAGGTCAGCTGTTTCATCATTAGCAACTGCCTCTGCTGCAGTGGCTTTCCTTTCCTCTCTCCTTCAGAGCTCCTCTGAACAGCAGACCGCTCTCTCTCCATCCATCTCTCTCTTTTATCGCTCTCCCCCTCTCTATCTCTCAAACCCAGACCTGGGGAACAGACAGTATATGCTAGCTGACAAGGGATTCTCATTCGTTCCCTTGCGTTCGCGCTCTCAGCTACTCTCTCGCTTTTTCCCTCTCACACCTTCTATCTTTCGAACATCCAAACATATCCCTCAGGTAGTGCTCGGTATAAAGTATAGGATACTATCCCTCCACCTCTCCCGTTCTCTCTCTCTCTAAATGTCCCTTGTTTCTGGGTCTCTAGTATACCCACATAATAAACCTATCTGATATTGGCTATAAGGTGTTGTTGTTCTTGCATCTGGTTGTGATGAGGCCAGACATTTCACTCCAGCCAAGGTCATTTCACAGTCCATACACAAGCACTTTTCATCTGTGAGTCAATTCCCCCTCAGCGATCGATATTCGGAGGAATTGCTAATGCTGACATATCACACATTTCTATACATAAACAACTGCTTAACCTTTCCAGCTAAGGAGATAGTCAGGCTGTGTCCCAAATCACACTCTATTCCCCTATGGGCCCTGGCCAACAGTAGTGCACTATAAAGGGAAAAAGGTGCGATTTGGGACACCACCCTCAGCAAATGCAGGAGGCATACTACAGTCAAGTGATTGATAACAAGGTAATAATTGGACCAACTTTGGGTTTAATGGAAATGTTTGCCATGTTATAAAGCATTCGGACGGAACAGAATGAAATGGAGTAGAAATGAATGCTGGTTCCAACACACAAAAATGACTTGATTTAGTTGACGCCTGTATAGCTCGGTCCTCAAGCTAGCACATCTCAATCCCCTCACTTTGTGATTTAGTTCTGTCGTTTAAACATACGCAGGCATATTGGAATAAATATTTCTAAGGTATTTTTATTCAAACATTATCCGTCACTCCAAGGGATTGGGAATGTGTCCACGATTTATCATTGTATTGATGAGCAGCTAGAAAACATTTGTGTATATCAGTATTTCAACTCATATAGCTAGTTAGGTAGTTAGCTGTGTATTCTTTACAAACACCTTAGCGACAAAAACACAAACAGCCATTTCAACTCCATTTTCAACACCCTAGACAAACCGTCTGCCAATACGAACACCCACTCGCCTACAGCCTAACGAATCAAACATAATGACACCAATACAAATAATCCTGTACTCAGCAATGCAAAAGGTGCTATATCATCTTGTTATGACCATTTGTATTTATCACAGCCATACACAGCTGCCATATCCTTTATTGACCTGGCCTCCCATTCCAAACATGTGACTCAGTGCCCCTAACCCTATATTAATACAACATGATAAACAATATTGTGATTGTGGACTGTCATGTTCAGGTTTCACTGGAGCCTCCAGGCCTCTTTGTCTTCCAATAAAGCAGGGGATGATTGTATGGAGCTAGAGCTGTATTACATCTGGCCATAGAGATATACATTATCTCTCTGTTACTGTATCACATCTGGCCATAGAGCTATACATTATCTCTCTGTTACTGTATTACATCTGGCCATAGAGATATACATTACCTCGATCACTTTATTACATCTGGCCATAGAGATATACATTACCTCTATCACTTTATTACATCTGACCATAGCTCATACATTATCTGTCACTGTATTACATCTGGCCATAGAGCTATACATTATCTCTATCACATCTGGCCATAGAGCTATACATTATCTCTATCACATCTGGCCATAGAGATATACATTATCTCTATCACATCTGGCCATAGATTATCTCTGTCACTGTATTGCATCTGGCCATAGAGCTATACATTATCTCTGTCACTGTATTGCATCTGGCCATAGAGCTATACATTATCTCTGTCACTGTATTATATCTGGCCATAGAGCTATACATTATTTCTGTCACTGTATTGCATCTGGCCATAGAGCTATACATTATCTCTGTCACTGTATTATATCTGAGCATTGAAAGGTCAAGGGATGTCAAAGTACACCTTATGTGTTGGGCAGTCCCAACCCAGTGAGTTACTCTTTTTAAAACATCCTCTCGCTCTATTGGTGTTCCTTTTCTTGCTAAACTAAGAACGGTTAAGAAGAACCTGTAACAAAATATGTTTAAAAAAAACTAACAACAAAAGTCGATTGCATTGAATGAATGTATGTATGTATGTATGGTCTTCAATGTGCCTTACTTACAGAGAGTATGTGACTCCAGCAGTGGTGGTGTTTTATGAGCTACATCACTAGGCTCCCTAGTCCACTATCTCCTCTCATCTAAACAACCACTCCATCAAGCCCTGCTCCACTACTGTAGTTGTGATAGCCTCTGAAATCTCCACCAGGGCATTTCAGACAGGATTTTCAGTACAAACAGCTTGAGTGTCGCTGATCTGATCTGCAATGCAATGATAATTGGATTCAGGAAGCTGAATAGACACCAATTCCATCTTAATAACACTCTTATTGGCTGAGGGCCCAAATAGCGAAGGGCTTTTTGAGTTCCACCGCCTCCTTTATACACAACACTCAAGAGGCTGCTCCCTAATAACTTATTCCCCTCTCAGAGATGAGACCGGAGAGAACAAGCACACGCGTGCATCCTCTTACACAAGCACACACACACACACACACACACAGTGAGATGAGACCAGAGATCATGCAGATGCCACTGGCCCGTCTACTCTTATCTTCGTTTATGGAAGGAAGGAGGGGGGGTGGGGGTGGTGGCATCCACATTAATGTAGAAGTGTTTAGAAAAATATTTTATTCTTATTTACAATAAAAGTGACTCCAAAAATACACAATACATTATTTACCATTCATTTCTATTGGGCACAAAATATTCTGAAATGCAACCAAACTGCAAATGCATACAAACAAGTTTGTACAGTCACAAGCTTGATGTAGTCAATTTGTGCTAAGAATATAGAACAAAATACTACACGTTTGAATACTTTATTTATAAGAATCTTTAGGGGTGTCAATAATTTTGATCCCTACCTTTGAGAAAAATAAGTACTACTTGTTAAACCAAATCTTTCTCTGAGCAAATGAATTAGTACAAGACAATTCCCCAGAAATGTTTGCATACAATATAGCTCTGTATTTGAATTATTTATTTTATACAGTCATTATTGCTCATCTTTATCAAGGGTGTCAATCATTTCAGACCCCACTGTATATAACAGTCAAGCAGTGACTCTTATGCGACAGCTTCCTTATTCACTGATTACATCTACATTACACACCCTTTGACCCCCTCATCAGTCCAATAGCCCTACCCACAGACGTCAATTCAACGTCAGTTCCATGTTGGTTCAAAGTCATTTCATTGAAATGACGTGGAAACAACGTGGATTCAACCAGTGTGTGCCCATTGGGAAGTCACTCCACACCATGTCAATTAGACAATCCATGGACTCCATTGGCTAATTAGCCTTAGTGTTGGGAAGCACACGGTGTGAAACAGAGATAGGAAGAAGTCCAAATGCCCTCCAAACATTAGTTTACTTTATACTCCAAATAGTTTGAAGCTGAATGTACGCTTTTAAGCACATTCAAAAAAATCATATTGCACATCTTAATCCTCCATTTTAAGTTTATAGTGACCTGGAGCGGCTTTCAAGAAGAGACAAATGTGCCTTGGAGAAAATAAATAAAAATAAGCTTTTATATCTAGCCTATTTATTCCAATTGTCTTGTATTCTTGTTGTTTACCTGCCTGAGATAAACAGAACATTAGACTCAATGATCCAGTTCAGTAAGTCTTAATCTTCAGATTTTACCCTCCCAAAAGAGACATTTCAACTGGAATTTCAAGTCCAGCAGAGACCAATTCAGGCTATTGAACTAGATTGCTTATTGAAGCTGGATGACTTTGATGTTTCTAATTTGATGTCACAGGGAAATGTCTTTTTGATGTCCATGCCACACGTTTCTGGTTCTCTGAGAACGATGAGCGATGGTTTCAAAAGTTACTCATCAATTCATCGGCCCTTATTGAAGTCACCCGTAGGCAGCTGAGGCTGAAATAATAAACTATGTGGTCAAAGAAGGGTTTTTCTAATCAGTTGAGATTGTGTGAAGGTGACAGAGGGTTTTCTAAAAGACTAAAAGAATGTCAAAGAATGTCTACCCAGCTTTGCTAAAGTAGTTAAGAACTATGCATCTAAAAGTTAAAACGTGTCCACTGATGCATGTATTTAAATATTAAAAACACACTGAAAATTGTCTGTAGTGCTCAATGAAAAACCAAATCCCCCTTCTTGCTAAGCAGGAAAAATTGTTAAGCGTCTATCCTGAAAAAAACGACTCCATCGCTCAGGGGACCTGGATTCGAATGCGAGCCAGAATTGTATTTTACTTTACCTCTGCTGAGCAGCTGAGACACTAGGCTTTGTGATGTATAGTGTGTTCCCTTTCCACAGAAGACAATTATCTGTGCATCACCTTCACTTTTAGAGGAGACGCTTTAGCGGTTAGCTGAGGCCTTAGGCTCCTGCTCCGAGAAAGAGAGTGACAGAGAGAGAGAGGCGATAGAGAGGGGGATCAATGCAGAGATTAATGAGTGAGGCTCTGGTCATGAATGAACTCATTGGCTGTTTCAACAGGTATCTTCCATTGTGTCTGGTATCTGGGGCAGTAGGTAACCTGGGTGATGATCTGGGCCCATATCGCTGGTGTAAGAAATCTGGGCTTTTAGTTCATAGGGGATAGAAATAGAGCCTTTTGTTACATGGAGGTGTAACAAGATTGTGCAGTACGTACCGGATGTCAACTCAAACATAACATCACATTGAATACATTGTGTACAGTTCTTTCTAACAAGTCACAGTACAGTGTAGCACCTCCTCCACCAGCAGCATGAGAAGTGATGAACAGGTGAAGACAGACAGGTGGGATCAAAGCCTCGGCAGCTGGTAGTCTCTCCCGCCGGAGACGCACACACACACTGGAGACAGACAGATGGCTCATCATTAATTTAACCGAAAACACACCGGACTCAACCCACCTGAGATCTTCCATTCCCCTCCCTGCCCGTCCACTGCTCCCGCCTGTCTGCCCGTCTTTAAATAGAGTCTTCTCCTGTGGAAACTCCAGGGATCTCTTCCACCGCGCGGCTGTGGCCTACACACAGTGCACACTCGACATGGCGTAGATACCACGTCTCATTTTAGACGGCATGCAGGCACTGAAAGAAATCGGATTGTCAGCGTGAATGTTGCCGGGGTGTTTTTGAATGTTAGCCTAGTTTGCCTTCATTAGCAACAGTTGCAGTACCAACAGTATCACTATGATCTTTCATGTTGAGAATGAATGATTTACGGTCTGATTATTTTCTCTGTGCAGCCAGTAGCACACATCTCAAACTGTTGCACAAAATTGGATCGCAGACAGTTCGAGTCCCAAAGCAGAAATCACATCCTAGCCCCGTGGTAACACCCTGGCCTCCATCCCCCACTCTGCTGTGCGACCATCATTTCATAATCAACACGTGTGCTGCGCATTATCATCCATTTGGCCCAATGAAGTGCATCGGAGCGGCGGAGCGTGCTACCTCATTGGGTGAAATCTCCTCAATCTCCTCTCTACACCACAGAGTAAGTCTGATTTACCAAGGCTGTCATAATAATGTATTCAGTGTCAGCCACCGCTGGGCTTCTGTCTTGTCGGAACGTGTTCCAATTCATCAGCCGCTACACAGGATGACTACCGTGGCTGTGAGTGTGTGTGTGGCTGTGGGGTTCCTACCTTCCTCACCACCCCAACAGAGGGAACCCGCAGTGCCGCTCATTGTAATGGCTGGAATGGAATAGATGGAACTGTATTAAACACATCGAACACATGGAAACCACGTTTAACTCAGGTCCATCGATTCCAGTCCAGCCATTACAATGAGCCCGTCCTCCTATAGGTCCTCCCACCAGCCTCCTCTGTGCACTAAGTAGTATGAAGTCATGTATTGGCCATGCATACTAAGTCAGAGACAAGTGCCCTCTGGAGTTCACTGATTGTCTGCAGCACTTAATGAAACAAAAGATAATTACTAGATCACCTCAATCAGGTGACATAGGGGAAGAGAGGGGAAGAGAGAAGAAGAGAGAGAGAAAGAGAAAGAGAGAGAGAGACAAAAACAATAGGAGGAGAGAAAGAGGCCCCAGCAGCAAATAAACTGTTAAAAAGGGATGTAATTAGTTCAGCTCAACTAGGTTCCCCACAGACACCAGTAGAGCCATTGATTGGGTCAGGAGATGTGACTGCTCACAGCCAGGTGGATAGCTCCCTGCTCCTAGAAGCACCACAGACAGGTGGATAGCTCCCTGCTCCCAGAAGCACCACAGACAGGGGGATAGCTCCCTGCTCCCAGAAGCACCACAGACAGGGGGATAGCTCCCTGCTCCCAGAAGCACCACAGACAGGGGGATAGCTCCCTGCTCCTAGAAGCACCACAGACAGGTGGATAGCTCCCTGCTCCCAGAAGCACCACAGACAGGGGGATAGCTCCCTGCTCCCAGAAGCACCACAGACAGGGGGATAGTTCCCTGCTCCCAGAAGCACCACAGATAGCTCGGAATAGGGAATATTTAATCATCACCGTCCCTCGTTCCAATGACCCCAGCCCCAGGCCAATTAGAAGCCATCATGGGCTGGAAGTCCAGGACCCAAGATAAGTGGTGGGCTGGTGGCTTTAAAGGTCTAAGGCAGGTAGATGAGATTCTACCGTGGTGTATGTAGATGGCTGGGTTGGAATATGTTTTAGACTGTAATGTCATCTACATACTCTACGGTATGATCTCGTCTAACTACCGTAGTGTATGTAGATGGCTGGGTTGGAATATGTTTTAGACTGTAATGTCATCTACATACTCTACGGTATGATCTTGTCTAACTACCGTAGTGTATGTAGATGGCTGGGTTGGAATATGTTTTAGACTGTAATGTCATCTACATACTCTACGGTATGATCTCGTCTAACTACCGTGGTGTATGTAGATGGCTGGGTTGGAATATGTTTTAGATTGTAAAGTCATCTACACAGACTATGGAAGAATCTCGTCTAACTAGGTTTTAGATTGTAAAGTCAGGCCAAACATTGTTAAGTTTGAAGGCAAGTGATGGGAAGAATAAAAGATACTGTGGTCAATGTTTCTAAATGAGAATACCACCCCTCATCAACCAAGTAATAAACAACAAAATACCAAACAAAACAGATTCCTATAGTCATAAAAGAGCCTGAAAAAATTGTCCATGCCGTTACCCGCTTTCCTGTTCCTTAATAATTAATATTTATTGTCTGAATAAATGGACCGTAACATTAAACAAAACTGGACAAGGCGAATGTCAAAGCGAGTGGACAGAGTCTCTCCCTAGTGTCCTGACCTTTTAGCATTCTACACACAGCCATTCACACTCTACAACTCTAAATGCCACCAAATGTCACCATCAAGGCCCAGCATTTAGGGCCGAGCCGGGCCATGCAGGCAGTGGCATAGATAGATGTAGGACACAGATAAAGTAAAGGTCCAGCTTTTATCATTCAGACGTTATTCTTGAGGAAAAGCGGTTCTTTTCAAAAGGACAGCCCACATAACTACATAAATGACATGAAGACATGAACACAGCAAACAAAGACGAAAACTTCAACTATCACTAACAAAATCCTTTCACAACCATAATAGAAAGTCAAGAAGTGCTATGAATTGAACTCCACCACCAAAGGGCCACTGTTTTAACCAGTGTAGGTGATGTCGAGGTTGATATTGTCAAGCCTAAAGCCACAGTATTGTAGTGTATTCATTCTCAGTCTGGTCATGTCTCCAGTGTTCTTTCTGAGAGGGCCGGGACCTTGGCCTGGGAGACAAAGTTTCTCTACTCTGCAGAACAGCCTGGAATCCTAAGTGCTAGGGAAACACTGTTTGATTGACGTGCCTTTGTCACTCCATCACTTCTTTGCTTTTTAACCTCGAAACAAGAAAAGAACCCTGTCAGGACCATTGTGGACAGAACCTGAGCATTGGTATGTAGGGAGGAGTGTCGCTTTCATCAAGAGGACCAGGAGAGAAACAGACTGTCTAGAACTGTACAAAAGGTCATAACCTTATCGTCCTGTCGGGAACGTTATCGCTCTTCTCTCTCCATGGCTTAGTGTCGTGAGGGAAAGGCTCTGAAATGGAAATAAGTCAATGCTCATTGCTTGCTCACCTTGTGCTAAATCACGCTCAAAATGGGAGGCTCACTGTCTCAAAACTAATCTAAGAGAAGTTGCGACTGCATGCCTAAATTATATCACTGACTGGAGTGATACAGTACTTAATCATCTATTCCAACACAGACCTGAACCTCAAAATACCAAAGATAAATTGGGTCCAAAATAGTCCTTCATAACAAGACTATTTGATTATGCATTGAAAATCCTCACTTCATGTAACAAATCATTAATATGCATCTATTCATTAGCAATCTTAAATTGTTGCTCCGAGCTACTCCGCATGCACAGTCACAAAAATACACCCCCCCCCCCACCCACACACACACACACACATACACACCGTATTAAAACATAATGAAGCAGATGCATTACTTAAGAGGGAGAATTCAATTGGACCGTGCTCCATCTTCATTTGGTCTGTAATGGTGTAATGGCCTTGTGTGTTTTTGAAAATGTCAAGCATGGAGTCTGTATGGAAATCACTTCCTGTTGTAATTATGACAAATTGAGCCTGGTTTCATAGGCTGTGTTCCAAATGGCACCTTGTATAGGCCCTATACAGGGAAAGCCACAAAAAATAGTCAAAGACAATCACCCAAGTCATAGACTGTTCTCTCTGCTACCGCACGGCAAGATGTACTGGAGCGCCAAGTCTAGGTCCAAAAGGCTCCTTAACAGCTTCTACCCCCAAGCTATAAGACTGCTGAACAATTCATCAAATGGCCCCCCGCACTATTTACAGTGTTACTTTTTACTTTATTTAGTAAATATTTATTGAACTGCATTGTTGGTTAAGTAAGTAAGTAAGTAAGCAAGCATTTCATGGCAAGGTCAACACCTGTTGTATTCAGCGCATATGACAAAAGTAGTGCACTATGTAGAGATTGGATGCCATTTGGGACGCGGTCCAGGTTCATACTCATCTCTGAACAGTCCAGTCAGCAGGAAGCATAGTGATGTAGAGACTGTAACCTGTAGAGAGACAGAGAGTAAACACAGTGTGATGAGATAGGGAATGGCTGGATGGAGAACTAGAGGCTGTGTGTGTGTGTGTGTGTGTGTGTGTGTGTGTGTGTGTGTGTGTGTGTGTGTGTGTGTGTGTGTGTGTGTGTGTGTGTGTGTGTGTGCGTGTGTGCGTGTGTGCGTGTGTGCGTGGGTGCGTGGATGCGTGCGGGCGTGCGTGCGCGACGTAGGGTCCGCCTGTCATTATACCCATCTCCACCTGGGAAATCTTATAGCTCGCTATGATGGAGAAAAGAGAGGCGCAGCTAACAATGCAGCCAACAACACAGCTAGCACAGCTAACCACCTAACACAGCCTTCCACCTAACAACTTAACACAGCTAACAACTTAACAACACAGCTAACAACACAGCTAACAACACAGCTAACAACCTAACACAGCTAACAACCTAACACAGCTAACAACCTAACAACCCAGCTAACACAGCTAACAACACAGCTAACAACCTAACAACACAGCTAACACAGCTAACAACACAGCTAACAACCTAACACAGCTAACAATCTAACACAGCTAACAACCTAACAACACAGCTAACACAGCTAACAACACAGCTAACAACCTAACAACACAGCAAACACAGTTAACAACCTAACACAGCTAACACAGTTAACCTAACAACACAGCTAACACGGCTAACAACCTAACAACAGAGCTAACACAGCTACAGAAATTTGGATGGAACACTAGAGAGAAACCCATGCAGCCATATGTTTCCCTCCTCTCCTCCTCTAGGAACCATCCACAGGGAGAGTGTACCAACCAAGCCAGCATAATGAAGGGCAGAGAGGTTAACGGGAGAGCAAGCAGTGTTCGTCCCTCCCTCTCTGTTCCCTGGGACTAAGTGCTGATGGGGTCAGGGCCTCCATCTACCAGGGCTTCTTTTGAATTCATCAAATGGGACTGTCACAATCATAGAAAATAATACATCAGGTTCTGTATGTATGGTCACAATGCAGTATACCTATACTGTAAACAGGACCCATAGCATCACTTGCATCATACATGCACAACTGTGAGTCACTTGAATTAGGAATAGTTGAATTATGAATCAAGGGTTCATCTTAGGTACTTAATTATGACAAAGCAAAAACAAGTTTAGAAATGTTTGCAAATGTTTCAAAATAAAAAAATATCACATTTTCATAAGTATTCAGACCTTTTAGTCAGTACTTTATTGAAGCACCTTTGGCAGCGATTACAGCCTTGAGTCTTCTTGGGTATGACACTACAAGTTTGACACACCTGTATTTGGGGAGTTTCTCCCATTCTTCTTTGCAGATCCTTTCAATCGCTGTCAGGTTGGTTGTGGAGCGTCGTTGCATAGCTATTTTCAGGTCTCTCCAGAGATGTTCAATGGCGTTCAAGTCCAGGCTCTGGCTGGGCCACTCAAGGACACTCCTGGGTTGTCTTGGCTGTGTGCTTAGTGTCACTGTCATGTTGGAAAGTGAATCTTCGCCCCAGTCTGAGGTCCTGAGCGCTCTGGAGCAGGTTTTTATCAAGGAGTTCTGTACTTTGCTCAGTTCATCTTTCCTTCGATCCTGACTAGTCTCCCAGTCCCTGCTGCTGAAAAACATTGCCACAGCATGATGCTGCCACCACCATGCTTCACTGTAGGGATAGTGCCAGGTTTCCTCCAGACGTGACGCTTGGCATTCAGGCCAAAGAGTTCAATCTTGGTTTCAACAGACCAGAGAATCTTGTTTCTCATGGTCTGAGAGTCTTTAGGTGCCTTTTGGCAAACTCCAAGCGGGCTGTCATGTGCCTTTTACTGAGGAGTGGCTTCCGTCTGGCCACTCTACCATAAAGGCCTGATTGGTAGAGTGCTGCAGAGATGGTTGTCCGTAGAGTCTTGGCGGTTCCAAACTTCTTCCATTTAAGAATGATGGAGGCCACTGGGTTCCTGGGGACATTCAATGCTGCAGAAATGTTTTGGTACCTTCCCCAGATCTGTGCTTTGACACAATCCTGTCTCGGAGTTCTACGAACAATTCCTTCCACCACATGGCTTGGTTTTTGCTCTGACATGTACTGTCAACTGTGGGACATTACATAGACAGGTGTGTGCCTTTCCAAATCATGTCCAATCAATTGAATTTACCACAGGTGAACTCCAATCAAGTTGTAGAAACATCTCAAGGATGATCAATGGAAACAGGATCCACAGAGCTCAATTTTGAGTCTCATAGCAAAGGATCTGAATACTTATGTAAATAAGTTATTATTATTTTTTTTATTTTTTTATAGATTTGCAAAAATTTCTAAACCCCTGTTTTCACTTTGTCATTATCAGGTATTGTGTGTACAGTCGTGGCCAAAAGTTTTGAGAATGACACAAATATTAATTTTCAGTTTGTTTGATGGCAATTTGCATATACTCCAGAATGTTATGAAGAGTGATCAGATGAATTGCAATTAATTGCATAGTCCCTCTTTGCCATGCAAATGAACTGAATCCCCCAAAAACATTTCCACTGCATTTCAGCCCTGTCACAAAAGGACCAGCTGACATCATGTCAGTGAGTCTCTCGTTAACACAGGTGTGAGTGTTGACGAGGACAAGGCTGGAGATCACTGTCATGCTGATTGAGTTCGAATAACAGACTGGAAGCTTCAAAAGGAGGGTGGTGCTTGGAATTATTTTATTTTACTAGGCAAGTCAGTTAAGAAGAAATTCTTATTTTCAATGACGGCCTAGGAACAGTGGGTTAGCTGCCTGTTCAGGGGCAGAACTACAGATTTGTACCTTGTCAGCTCAGGGATTTGAACTTGCAATCTTTCGGTTACTAGTCCAACGCTCTAACCACTAGGCTACCCTGCCGCCCCATTCTACCGGAGTCAATGTTCTTCCTCGGTCAACCATGGTTCCCTGCAAGGAAACACGTGCCGTCATCATTGCTTTGCACAAAAAGGGCTTCACAGGCAAGGATATTGCTGCCAGTAAGATTGCACCTAAATCAACCATTTATCGGATCATCAAGAACTTCAAGGAGAGCGGTTCAATTGTTGTGTAGAAGGCTTCAGGGCGCCCAAGAAAGTCCAGCAAGCGCCAGGACTGTCTCCTAAAGTTGATTCAGCTGCGGGATCGGGGCACCACCAGTACAGAGCTTGCTCAGGAATGGCAGCAGGCAGGTGTGAGTGCATCTGCACGCACAGTGAGGCGAAGACTTTTGGTGGATGGCCTGGTGTCAAGAAGGGCAGCAAAGAAGCCACTTCTCTCCAGGAAAAACATCAGGGACAGACTGATATTCTGTAAAAGGTACAGGGATTGGACTGCTGAGGACTGGGGTAAAGTTATTTTCTCTGATGAATCCCCTTTCCGATTGTTCGGGGCATCCGGAAAAAGATTGTCCGGAGAAGACAAGGTGAGCGCTACCATCAGTCCTGTGTCATGCCAACAGTAAAGCATCCTGAGACCATTCATGTGTGGGGTTGCTTCTCAGCCAATGGAGTGGGAAGGGTCAACACCGCAAATATTGACTCTTTGCATCAACTCCATATAAGTGTCAATAAAAGCCTTAGACACTTGTGAAATGCTTGAAATTATACTCCAGTATCCATAGCAACATCTGACAAAAATATCTATTGACACTGAAGCAGCAAACTTGTGGAAATTAATATTTTTGTCATTCTCAAAACTTATGGCCATGAGTGTAGATTGATGCGGATTTTTTATTTTATTTAATCCATTTTAGAATAAGGCTGTAACTTAACAAAATGTGGAAGAAGTCAAGGGGTCTGAATACTTTCCGAATGAACTGTATCTACCCACAGGACACACACTGGTTGAATCAACGTTGTTTCCACGTCATTTCAATTACATTTAGTTGAACCAAAATAGAATACGTTGAATTGACATCTGTGCCCAGTGGGTAGTAATCAGGTTAAAATGTGAAAGTAAATCCTCTACCTGATACTCTACCAATGACTCCTTAACTTAGCTCACCTTTGATGCCACATGTCTCTAGATATGACTATTTCACTGTGAAAGGTCATCAGTCACTGACAATCACCTTTTCTGAACTCTTCTTGAACTGCGCTGTTGGTTAAGGGCTTGTAAGTAAGCATTTCACGGTAAGATCGACCCTTATTGTATTCGGCGCATGTGACAAATACAGTTTGATTTGAATAATGTTTCACATCGGAGGTGTATTTTTCATGAATCCCATTATTATCTTAATTACATGAATAGCTCATCAGTCACCCCTCGAGACATCCAGGTTAACTCCCACAATTTTCAATGCTCTGGCTTAGCAGCGTCTGTACTTAATAGAGCGTCAGTTTGACAGAGAGGAACTACAGGCACGTCACTCCCTTGTCCGCTTGAATGAAATACAAAATAGTAGCTAGCGAGAGGGAGATCATGGAGGTTATTTTGAATGTGTGCATTTTGCAAATGGCTAGTTTGCATCAACTACTGTACCTTCACTAAAACCACCACTTTGGTTTCGAATCGCGACGTTCTGGCATGTCTGCCTCATGATTTGTTGGGGTAGTGTCTGAAGAGGACCCACTCCGGAATATTATTTTTTGTCCTCGTCAAAGTTGACAAAAGAGTTCGTCATTGAAACCAGACCTTAGTCACTGTTGCCTAGGGTCAGGTTTTCGAGAATATCAACCACCTTGAAAAATAACAAACCAAGAGTACCTGAAGTGAAATATTAGCCTAGTCCCACATCAATTTGTGCCGTCAGCCAGCTTGTATGGTTATTAGCCTAGTCCCAGATCAATTTGTGTCATCTTGCCACCTTGTATGGTCATTGTCACACTAATTTAGCAAGACAGCACAAACAGATCTGAGACCAGTCTAGGGCATTACAGCATAACTGGAAAATCTAATTAAAATGTTGACAATACAGTAACTAACAGGTACTGTACACCCTCCACTGCCTCTGGTGAGAGCCATTTGAATCACAAATAACATCATACATTTACAGAGCACAAGGGAAGCCACTGATGCACAATACAGCCTTGCGACTAAGGATTAAAACCCCTATGCCCCAATTTGCATCTAAATAAATAAAAACTTACACTGCATGTTACCGTTCAACTGTATCTCAATATGCAAGCCAGCAGATAGGGGAAAATAAACTTGTTTCATGTTGCCTTGGAGACCGTGGTCATTTTACACATACATTTTTATGCTATTACACATTTTTCTCTGTTTTTTTTAACGTTTCATTCAGGGCCTGTACTACAGTCCTATGCCACTACTGAATATAGATATTTATATTTACATATACACTACCGGTCAAAGGTTTTAGAACACCTACTCATTCAAGGGTGTTTCTTTATTTTTACTATTTTCAACATTGTAGAATAATAGTGAAGACATCAAAACTATGAAATAACACATATGGAATCAATCCCCCGACCTCAACCAAATTGAGATGATTTGGTATGAGTCGGACCGCAGAGTGAAGGAAAAGCAGCCAACAAGTGCTCAGCATATGTGGGAACTCCTTCAAGACTGTTGGAAAAACATTCCAGGTGAAGCTGGTTGAGAGAATGCCAAGAGTGTGCAAAGCTGTCATCAAGGCGAAGGGTTGCTATTTGAAGAATATAAAATATATTTTGATTTGTTGAACCCTTTTTTGGTTACTACATGATTCCATATGTTATTTCATAGTTTTGACATCTTCACTATTATTCTACAATGTAGAAAATAGTGAAAATAAAGAAAAACACTTGAATGAGTAGGTGTTCAACATTTTTTGACTGGTAGTGTAGACTCATCCAGGGGTGCAACTTTGGTTTTAGAAGTGGGGAGGCAGATTATTTTATATATATATATAAAATAATATATATATATATATATATATATATATATATATATATATATATATATATATATATATAAATATACAGTTGAAGTCGGAAGTTTACATACACCTTAGCCAAATACATTTAAACTCAGTTTTTCACAATTCCTGACATTTAATCCTAGTATAAATTCCATGTCTTAGGTCAGTTAGGATCACTACTTTACTTTAAGAATAATAATAGAGAGAATTATTTATTTCAGCTTTTATTTCTTTCCTGACATTCCCAGTGGGTCAGAAGTTTACATACACTCAAATAGTATTTGGTAGCATTGCCTTTAAATTGTTTATCTTGGGTCAAACGTTTCAGGTAGCCTTCCACAAGCTTCCCACAATAAATTGGGTGAATTTTGGCCCATTCCTCCTGACAGAGCTGGTGTAACTGAGTCAGGTTTGTATGCCTCCTTGCTCGCACACGCTTTTTCAGTTCTGCCCCAAAAAATTCTATAGGATTGAGGTCAGGGCTTTGTGATGGCCACTCCAATACCTTGACTTTGTTGTCCTTAAGCCATTTTGCCACAACTTTTGAAGTATGCTTGGGGTCCTTGTCCATTTGGAAGACCCATTTGCGACCAAGCTTTAACTTCCTGACTGATATCTTGAGATGTTGCTTCAATATATCCACATAATGTTCCATCTTCATGATGATGTCTATTTTGTGAAGTGCACCAGTCCCTCCTGCAGCAAAGCAACCCCACATGATGCTGCCACCCCGTGCTTCACGATTGGAATGGTGATCTTCGGCTTGCAAGCATCCCTCTTTTTCCTCCAAACATAACAATGGTCATTATGGCCAAACAGTTCTATTTTTGTTTCATCAGACAAGAGGACATTTCTCCAAAATGTACAATCTTTGTCCCCATGTGCATTTGCAAACCATAGTCTGGCTTTTTTATGGCGGTTTTGGAGCAGTGGCTTCTTCCTTGCTGAGCGGCCTTTCAGGTTACGTCAATATAGGACTCATTTTACTGTGGATATAGATACTTTTGTACCTGTTTCCTCCAGCATCTTGACAAGGTCCTTTGCTGTTGTTCTGGGATTGATTTGCACTTCTCCCACCAAAGTACGTTCATCTCTAGGAGACAGAACGCGTCTCCTTCCTGAGCTGTATGACAGCTGCGTGGTCCAATGGTGTTTATACTTGCGTACTATTGTTTGTACAGATGAACGTGGTGCCTTCAGGCATTTGAAAATTGCTCCCAAGGATGAACCAGACTTGTGGAGGTCTCCAATTTTTTGGGCTGATTTCTTTTGATTTTTCCATGATGTCAAGCAAAGAGGCACTGAGTTTGAAGGTAGGCCTTGAAATACATCCACAGGTACACCTCCAATTGACTCAAATTATGTCAATTAGACAATTAGAAGCTTCTAAAGCCATGACATCATTTTCTGGAATTTTCAAGTTGTTTAAAGGCACAGTCAACTTAGTGTATGTAAACTTCTGACCCACTGGAATTGTGATACAGTGAGTTATAAGTGAAATAATATGTCTGTAAACAATTGTTGGAAAAATGACTTGTGTCATGCACATAGTAGATGTCCTAACCGACTTGCCAAAACTATAGTTTGATCACAAGAAATTTGTGAAGTGGTTGAAAAACGAGTTTTAATGACTCCAACCTAAGTGTATGTAAACTTCTGACTTCAACTGTATATATATATATATATCTATATATATTTTTTTAAATCGGATAAACACTCCAAACAGCCTACCAGACCACCCGGAGGCGTCTGCATGGTCCTAAAGCACACCGTTGCCTCCTTTCTTATCACATTCTAATGATAAAACTGGGGGAGACAAACATTTCAGACTGTGTGGGGGGGGGGCTGACCCCCGTTCCCACTGAAAGTTGCGCCCCTGGATTCATCCTAGGTTTACTGTCTGTCTTGACTTTATGACCTCTGATGTACAATCTCTAGCAAATCCATCTAACACCACACCATGACTGCATGTCACAGAAAGTCAGATTGGACAAAGCGACATCATTGGCTTTGACTGGCTTTACCCAACTGTAAATTAGACTTTAAAACGTACTCAGGGAAACGTGAAAGCCGAGGCAGGGACTGGGATTGACACATATGTGATTGATATGTATTGCATGTGGATGGGAATCTGGGAATGTGCTTCTGATAGCATTCACATAACTGGGAGGTGGGAGCACACACACACCTTACCGCCAATCATCAGTCCCCTAACCAAACCACCCAGCAAATGAAACCCAGACTTGATTGATCTCAGAGTAACCTATAGGGTTTACTGTTCTCATAATTGGTGCCCCACAGCAACAATATTGCCTCATAAATAAGAGTGTGCTAGTGATGAAATATTCATGTATAGAAACAAAAAGGGAATGGTGGTGGGCTCTCCCTATACTCTTAAAGGGCAATTCCGCCACTTCTCAACCTCATATTCATTTTCTCTAGCAACAGACGGCATTTCCATGATCTGTGGTGAAAAAGATAAGAATAAAGTTCCTAAAATATTATTCTCTGTGACATAACAGGGTATGATTAAAATCAGGGATTTTTTAAACGTGCAGAGAGTTGCTAGTCAGAGGGAGGGTATTTTCTTGATCCCCACGTCACCGCAAATCTCATAGTGTTTGAAAATGACTTCTTAAAAATGCTTTCACTTTTGATGATGTCATCAGGCAGAGCTTTTTTACTTTATATTTTTTCCCCAACAAAATGCTGAAGTTTTCACATACGCACACTGGTATTGTGCTGGAAATAATGAAAATGAGGTTGAAAAGTGGTGGAATTGCCCTTTAATGAGGAGAGCTTGAGAAATGCTGCAGGCTCCTCATTCCAATGCCAAGCGACAGCCATTGATTCAGCACAGAGGGTACATCTAGATCAGAGGTGGGCAATCATTTTGACTCGAGGACCACATTGAGATTTCAAAATTCAGCCAAGGGCCAGACTATTTTATTTACGGACCAATTTGTTTGTCAAAAGCAATTTGCGGGCCAGAAAAAGGGCAGTGGGGGAAATTATTATTTTGGGTTAAAAAACATTCCAGCCCACTCTTGAATGTGTAAAACTAGATAGAAAGTATGTAGGAATTATAAAGGACATATATATTTTCAAATAATTTCCCCCATTCCCTTTTTTTTACTCAAACCTCCCGTGGGCCGGATTGAACGGGCTGTGGAGCAGTCCGCGGCGGTAGTTTGCCCACGCCTGATCTAGACTTTCGTTGCATGTCTCGTCTGCGGCATGGGCAGGCAGGTCCACAGACATGCAAAATCACACTCACACAGGCTAATACGACCCCCTCCTTAAAGGTTAATTAGCTGTGTGTGGTAGCTAGCAATACAGGAGACTGGAGACACTGTCAAAGGTGTTATTTGTTTGTCTATGTTATTGATTAGGCCAGCTTGTTTTCTCACAACACATTTTGCCTCCAATGCCCACCTCCCATTGCCTGGCAGACAGACACACACGACCAGCCCCTCCAAACAGTAAGCACACTCATGATAGCGAGCAGTGAGTGGCCAACGAGGGAGCTCAGATCGCCTTTTGATGTCATGCTGCTGTGAGAACAGAGCACAGCGGACAGCTTGATACTCATGATCATTTACTATACAGAGTTTAACCATTCTGATTCTATACAGAGTTCAGCCATCTACACTGTTCTGATTCTATACAGAGTTCAGCCATCTACACTGTTCTGATTCTATACAGAGTTCAGCCATCTACACTGTTCTGATTCTATACAGAGTTCAGCCATTACACTGTTCTGATTCTATACAGAGTTCAGCCATCTACACTGTTCTGATTCTATACGGAGTTCAGCCATCTACACTGTTCTGATTCTATACAGAGTTCAGCCATCTACACTGTTCTGATTCTATACAGAGTTCAGCCATCTAAGCTGTTCTGATTCTATACGGAGTTCAGCCATCTACACTGTTCTGATTCTATACAGAGTTCAGCCATCTACACTGTTCTGATTCTATACAGGGTTCAACCATCTACACTGTTCTGATTCTATACAGAGTTCAGCCATCTACACAGTTCTGATTCTATACGGAGTTCAGCCATCTACACTGTTCTGATTCTATACAGAGTTCAGCCATCTACACTGTTCTGATTCTATACAGAGTTCAGCCATCTACACTGTTCTGATTCTTTTCAGTGTTCAGCCATCTACACTGTTCTGATTCTATACAGAGTTCAGCCATCTACACTGTTCTGATTCTATATAGAGTTCAGCCATTACACTGTTCTGATTCTATACAGAGTTCAGCCATCTACACTGTTCTGATTCTATACAGAGTTCAGCCATTACACTGTTCTGATTCTATACAGAGTTCAGCCATCTACACTGTTCTGATTCTATAGAGAGTTCAGCCATCTACACTGTTCTGATTCTATACAGAGTTCAGCCATCTACACTGTTCTGATTCTATACAGAGTTCAGCCATCTACACTGTTCTGATTCTATACAGAGTTCAGCCATTACACTGTTCTGATTCTATACAGAGTTCAGCCATCTACACTGTTCTGATTCTATACAGAGTTCAGCCATCTACACTGTTCTGATTCTATACAGAGTTCAGCCATCTACACTGTTCTGATTCTATACAGGGTTCAACCATCTACACTGTTCTGATTCTTTACAGGGTTCAGCCATCTACACTGTTCTGATTCTATACAGTGTTCAGCCATCTACACTGTTCTGATTCTATACAGGGTTTAGCCATCTACACTGTTCTGATTCTATACAGAGTTCAGCCATCTACACTGTTCTGATTCTATACAGGGTTCAGCCATCTACACTGTTCTGATTCTATACGGAGTTCAGCCATCTACACTGTTCTGATTCTATACAGAGTTCAGCCATCTACACTGTTCTGATTCTGTACAGGGTTCAGCCATCTACACTGTTCTGATTCTATACAGGGTTCAGCCATCTACACTGTTCTGATTCTATACAGGGTTCAGCCATCTACACTGTTCTGATTCTATACAGAGTTCAGCCATCTACACTGTTCTGATTCTATACAGAGTTCAGCCATCTACACTGTTCTGATTCTATACGGAGTTCAGCCCTCTATACTGTTCTGATTCTATACAGAGTTCAGCCATCTACACTGTTCTGATTCTATACAGAGTTCAGCCATCTACACTGTTCTGATTCTATACAGAGTTCAGCCATCTACACTGTTCTGATTCTATACAGAGTTCAGCCATCTACACTGTTCTGATTCTATAGAGTTCAGCCATCTACACTGTTCTGATTCTATACAGAGTTCAGCCATCTACACTGTTCTGATTCTGTACAGGGTTCAGCCATCTACACTGTTCTGATTCTATACAGGGTTCAGCCATCTACACTGTTCTGATTCTATACAGAGTTCAGCCATCTACACTGTTCTGATTCTATACAGAGTTCAGCCATCTACACTGTTCTGATTCTATACAGAGTTCAGCCCTCTATACTGTTCTGATTCTATACAGGGTTCAGCCATCTACACTGTTCTGATTCTATACAGAGTTCAGCCATCTACACTGTTCTGATTCTATACAGAGTTCAGCCATCTACACTGTTCTGATTCTATACAGAGTTCAGCCATCTACACTGTTCTGATTCTATACGGAGTTCAGCCCTCTATACTGTTCTGATTCTATACAGAGTTCAGCCATCTACACTGTTCTGATTCTATACAGAGTTCAGCCATCTACACTGTTCTGATTCTATACAGAGTTCAGACATCTACACTGTTCTGATTCTATACAGAGTTCAGCCATCTACACTGTTCTGATTCTATAGAGTTCAGCCATCTACACTGTTCTGATTCTATACAGAGTTCAGCCATCTACACTGTTCTGATTCTATACAGAGTTCAGCCATCTACACTGTTCTGATTCTATACAGAGTCCAGCCCACTATACTGTTCTGATTCTATACAGAGTTCAGCCATCTACACTGTTCTGATTCTATACAGGGTTTAGCCATCTACACTGTTCTGATGCTATACAGAGTTCAGCCATCTACACTGTTCTGATTCTATACAGAGTTCAGCCATCTACACTGTTCTGATTCTATACAGGGTTCAACCATCTACACTGTTCTGATTCTATACAGGGTTCAGCCATCTACACTGTTCTGTTTCTATACAGAGTTCAGCCATCTACACTGTTCTGATTCTATACAGAGTTCAGCCATCTACACTGTTCTGATTCTATACAGAGTTCAGCCATCTACACTGTTCTGATTCTATACGGAGTTCAGCCCTCTATACTGTTCTGATTCTATACAGAGTTCAGCCATCTACACTGTTCTGATTCTATACAGAGTTCAGCCATCTACACTGTTCTGATTCTATACAGAGTTCAGCCATCTACACTGTTCTGATTCTATACAGAGTTCAGCCATCTACACTGTTCTGATTCTATAGAGTTCAGCCATCTACACTGTTCTGATTCTATACAGAGTTCAGCCATCTACACTGTTCTGATTCTATACAGAGTTCAGCCATCTACACTGTTCTGATTCTATACAGAGTCCAGCCCACTATACTGTTCTGATTCTATACAGAGTTCAGCCATCTACACTGTTCTGATTCTATACAGGGTTTAGCCATCTACACTGTTCTGATGCTATACAGAGTTCAGCCATCTACACTGTTCTGATTCTATACAGAGTTCAGCCATCTACACTGTTCTGATTCTATACAGGGTTCAACCATCTACACTGTTCTGATTCTATACAGGGTTCAGCCATCTACACTGTTGTGATTCTATACAGAGTTCAGGCATCTACACTGTTCTGATTCTATACAGGGTTCAGCCATCTACACTGTTCTGATTCTATATGGAGTTCAGCCATCTACACTGTTCTGATTCTATACAGAGTTCAGCCATTACACTGTTCTGATTCTATACAGAGTTCAGCCATCTACACTGTTCTGATTCTATACAGAGTTCAGCCCTCTATACTGTTCTGATTCTATACAGAGTTCAGCCATCTACACTGTTCTGATTCTATACAGGGTTCAACCATCTACACTGTTCTGATTCTATACAGGGTTCAGCCATCTACACTGTTCTGATTCTATACAGAGTTCAGCCCACTATACTGTTCTGATTCTATAGAGTTCAGCCATCTACACTGTTCTGATTCTATACAGAGTTCAGCCATCTACACTGTTCTGATTCTATACAGGGGTTAGCCATCTACACTGTTCTGATTCTATACGGAGTTCAGCCATCTACACTGTTCTGATTCTATACGGAGTTCAGCCATCTACACTGTTCTGATTCTGTACAGAGTTCAGCCATCTACACTGTTCTGATTCTTTTCAGTGTTCAGCCATCTACACTGTTCTGATTCTATACAGAGTTCAGCCATCTACACTGTTCTGATTCTATACAGGGTTCAGCCATCTACACTGTTCTGATTCTATATGGAGTTCAGCCATCTACACTGTTCTGATTCTATACAGAGTTCAGCCATCTACACTGTTCTGATTCTGTACAGGGTTCAGCCATCTACACTGTTCTGATTCTATACAGGGTTCAGCCATCTACACTGTTCTGATTCTATACAGAGTTCAGCCATCTACACTGTTCTGATTCTATACAGAGTTCAGCCATCTACACTGTTCTGATTCTATACAGGGTTCAGCCATCTACACTGTTCTGATTCTATACAGAGTTCAGCCATCTACACTGTTCTGATTCTATACAGAGTTCAGCCATCTACACTGTTCTGATTCTATACAGAGTTCAGCCATCTACACTGCTCTGATTCTATACAGAGTTCAGCCATCTACACTGCTCTGATTCTATACAAAGTTCAGCCATTACACTGTTCTGATTCTATACAGAGTTCAGCCATCTACACTGTTCTGATTCTATACGGAGTTCAGCCCTCTATACTGTTCTGATTCTATACAGAGTTCAGCCATCTACACTGTTCTGATTCTATACAGAGTTCAGCCATCTACACTGTTCTGATTCTATACAGAGTTCAGCCATCTACACTGTTCTGATTCTATACAGAGTTCAGCCATCTACACTGCTCTGATTCTATACAGAGTTCAGCCATTACACTGTTCTGATTCTATACAGAGTTCAGCCATCTACACTGTTCTGATTCTATACGGAGTTCAGCCCTCTATACTGTTCTGATTCTATACAGAGTTCAGCCATCTACACTGTTCTGATTCTTTTCAGTGTTCAGCCATCTACACTGTTCTGATTCTATACAGAGTTCAGCCATCTACACTGTTCTGATTCTATACAGGGTTCAGCCATCTACACTGTTCTGATTCTATATGGAGTTCAGCCATCTACACTGTTCTGATTCTATACAGAGTTCAGCCATCTACACTGTTCTGATTCTGTACAGGGTTCAGCCATCTACACTGTTCTGATTCTATACAGGGTTCAGCCATCTACACTGTTCTGATTCTATACAGAGTTCAGCCATCTACACTGTTCTGATTCTATACAGAGTTCAGCCATCTACACTGTTCTGATTCTATACAGGGTTCAGCCATCTACACTGTTCTGATTCTATACAGAGTTCAGCCATCTACACTGTTCTGATTCTATACAGAGTTCAGCCACCTACACTGTTCTGATTCTATACAGAGTTCAGCCATCTACACTGCTCTGATTCTATACAGAGTTCAGCCATCTACACTGCTCTGATTCTATACAAAGTTCAGCCATTACACTGTTCTGATTCTATACAGAGTTCAGCCATCTACACTGTTCTGATTCTATACGGAGTTCAGCCCTCTATACTGTTCTGATTCTATACAGAGTTCAGCCATCTACACTGTTCTGATTCTATACAGAGTTCAGCCATCTACACTGTTCTGATTCTATACAGAGTTCAGCCATCTACACTGTTCTGATTCTATACAGAGTTCAGCCATCTACACTGCTCTGATTCTATACAGAGTTCAGCCATTACACTGTTCTGATTCTATAAAGAGTTCAGCCA
Source organism: Salmo trutta (assembly GCF_901001165.1). Classification (NCBI taxonomy): domain Eukaryota; kingdom Metazoa; phylum Chordata; class Actinopteri; order Salmoniformes; family Salmonidae; genus Salmo; species Salmo trutta. Next base: position 11,995,287 of record NC_042967.1, on the reverse strand, counting down.
TCTACACTGTTCTGATTCTATACGGAGTTCAGCCCTCTATACTGTTCTGATTCTATACAGAGTTCAGCCATCTACACTGTTCTGATTCTATACAGGGTTCAAACATCTACACTGTTCTGATTCTATACAGGGTTCAGCCATCTACACTGTTCTGATTCTATACAGAGTTCAGCCCACTATACTGTTCTGATTCTATAGAGTTCAGCCATCTACACTGTTCTGATTCTATACAGGGTTTAGCCATCTACACTGTTTTGATTCTATACAGAGTTCAGCCATCTACACTGTTCTGATTCTTTACGGAGTTCAGCCTTCTACACTGTTCTGATTCTATACAGAGTTCAGCCATCTACACTGTTCTGATTCTATACAGAGTTCAGCCATCTACACTGTTCTGATTCTATACAGAGTTCAGCCATCTACACTGTTCTGATTCTATACAGAGTTCAGCCATCTACACTGTTCTGATTCTATACAGAGTTCAGCCATCTACACAGTTCTGATTCTATACAGAGTTCAGCCATCTACACTGTTCTGATTCTATACAGAGTTCAGCCATCTACACTGTTCTGATTCTATACGGAGTTCAGCCATCTACACTGTTCTGATTCTATACGGAGTTCAGCCATCTACACTGTTCTGATTCTATACGGAGTTCAGCCCTCTATACTGTTCTGATTCTATACAGAGTTCAGCCCTCTATACTGTTCTGATTCTATACAGAGTTCAGCCATCTACACTGTTCTGATTCTATACAGAGTTCAGCCATCTACACTGTTCTGATTCTATACAGAGTTCAGCCATCTACACTGTTCTGATTCTATACAGGGTTCAGCCATTACACTGTTCTGATTCTATACAGAGTTCAGCCATCTACACTGTTCTGATTCTATACAGAGTTCAGCCCTCTATACTGTTCTGATTCTATACAGAGTTCAGCCATCTACACTGTTCTGATTCTATACAGGGTTCAACCATCTACACTGTTCTGATTCTATACAGGGTTCAGCCATCTACACTGTTCTGATTCTATACAGTGTTCAGCCATCTACACTGTTCTGATTCTATACAGGGTTTAGCCATCTACACTGTTCTGATTCTATACAGAGTTCAGCCATCTACACTGTTCTGATTCTATACAGGGTTCAGCCATCTACACTGTTCTGATTCTATATGGAGTTCGGCCATCTACACTGTTCTGATTCTATACGGAGTTCAGCCATCTACACTGTTCTGATTCTGTACAGGGTTCAGCCATCTACACTGTTCTGATTCTATACAGGGTTCAGCCATCTACAATGTTCTGATTCTATACAGAGTTCAGCCATCTACACTGTTCTGATTCTATACAGAGTTCAGCCATCTACACTGTTCTGATTCTATACAGAGTTCAGCCCTCTATACTGTTCTGATTCTATACAGGGTTCAGCCATCTACACTGTTCTGATTCTATACAGAGTTCAGCCATCTACACTGTTCTGATTCTATACAGAGTTCAGCCATCTACACTGTTCTGATTCTATACAGAGTTCAGCCATCTACACTGTTCTGATTCTATACAGAGTTCAGCCATCTACACTGTTCTGATTCTATAGAGTTCAGCCATCTACACTGTTCTGATTCTATACAGAGTTCAGCCATCTACACTGTTCTGATTCTATAGAGTTCAGCCATCTACACTGTTCTGATTCTATACAGAGTTCAGCCATCTACACTGTTCTGATTCTATACAGAGTTCAGCCATCTACACTGTTCTGATTCTATACAGAGTCCAGCCCACTATACTGTTCTGATTCTATACAGAGTTCAGCCATCTACACTGTTCTGATTCTATACAGGGTTTAGCCATCTACACTGTTCTGATTCTATACAGAGTTCAGCCATCTACACTGTTCTGATTCTATACAGAGTTCAGCCATCTACACTGTTCTGATTCTATACAGGGTTCAACCATCTATACTGTTCTGATTCTATACAGGGTTCAGCCATCTACACTGTTCTGATTTTATACAGAGTTCAGCCATCTACACTGTTCTGATTCTATACAGGGTTCAGCCATCTACACTGTTCTGATTCTATATGGAGTTCAGCCATCTACACTGTTCTGATTCTATACAGAGTTCAGCCATCTACACTGTTCTGATTCTATACAGTGTTCAGCCATCTACACTGTTCTGATTCTATACAGGGTTTAGCCATCTACACTGTTCTGATTCTATACAGAGTTCAGCCATCTACACTGTTCTGATTCTATACAGGGTTCAGCCATCTACACTGTTCTGATTCTATATGGAGTTCAGCCATCTACACTGTTCTGATTCTATACAGAGTTCAGCCATCTACACTGTTCTGATTCTATACAGAGTTCAGCCATCTACACTGTTCTGATTCTGTACAGGGTTCAGCCATCTACACTGTTCTGATTCTATACAGAGTTCAGCCATTACACTGTTCTGATTCTATACAGAGTTCAGCCATCTACACTGTTCTGATTCGATACAGAGTTCAGCCCTCTATACTGTTCTGATTCTATACAGAGTTCAGCCATCTACACTGTTCTGATTCTATACAGGGTTCAGCCATCTACACTGTTCTGATTCTATACAGGGTTCAGCCATCTACACTGTTCTGATTCTATACAGAGTTCAGCCCACTATACTGTTCTGATTCTATAGAGTTCAGCCATCTACACTGTTCTGATTCTATACAGAGTTCAGCCATCTACACTGTTCTGATTCTATACAGGGTTTAGCCATCTACACTGTTCTGATTCTATACAGAGTTCAGCCATCTACACTGTTCTGATTCTATACGGAGTTCAGCCATCTACACTGTTCTGATTCTATACAGAGTTCAGCCATCTACACTGTTCTGATTCTTTTCAGTGTTCAGCCATCTACACTGTTTGATTCTATACAGAGTTCAGCCATCTACACTGTTCTGATTCTATACAGAGTTCAGCCATCTACACTGTTCTGATTCTATACAGGGTTCAGCCATCTACACTGTTCTGATTCTATATGGAGTTCAGCCATCTACACTGTTCTGATTCTATACAGAGTTCAGCCATCTACACTGTTCTGATTCTATACAGAGTTAAGCCATCTACACTGTTCTGATTCTGTACAGGGTTCAGCCATCTACACTGTTCTGATTCTATACAGAGTTCAGCCATTACACTGTTCTGATTCTATACAGAGTTCAGCCATCTACACTGTTCTGATTCGATACAGAGTTCAGCCCTCTATACTGTTCTGATTCTATACAGAGTTCAGCCATCTACACTGTTCTGATTCTATACAGGGTTCAACCATCTACACTGTTCTGATTCTATACAGGGTTCAGCCATCTACACTGTTCTGATTCTATACAGAGTTCAGCCCACTATACTGTTCTGATTCTATAGAGTTCAGCCATCTACACTGTTCTGATTCTATACAGAGTTCAGCCATCTACACTGTTCTGATTCTATACAGGGTTTAGCCATCTACACTGTTCTGATTCTATACAGAGTTCAGCCATCTACACTGTTCTGATTCTATACGGAGTTCAGCCATCTACACTGTTCTGATTCTATACAGAGTTCAGCCATCTACACTGTTCTGATTCTTTTCAGTGTTCAGCCATCTACACTGTTTGATTCTATACAGGGTTCAGCCATCTACACTGTTCTGATTCTATACAGGGTTCAGCCATCTACACCGTTCTGATTCTATATGGAGTTCAGCCATCTAAACTGTTCTGATTCTATACAGAGTTCAGCCATCTACACTGTTCTGATTCTGTACAGGGTTCAGCCATCTACACTGTTCTGATTCTATAGAGTTCAGCCATCTACACTGTTCTGATTCTATACAGAGTTCAGCCATCTAAACTGTTCTGATTCTATACAGAGTTCAGCCATCTACACTGTTCTGATTCTATACAGAGTCCAGCCCACTATATTGTTCTGATTCTATACAGAGTTCAGCCATCTACACTGTTCTGATTCTATACAGGGTTTAGCCATCTACACTGTTCTGATTCTATACAGAGTTCAGCCATCTACACTGTTCTGATTCTATACGGAGTTCAGCCATCTACACTGTTCTGATTCTATACAGAGTTCAGCCATCTACACTGTTCTGATTCTATACAGAGTTCAGCCATCTAAGCTGTTCTGATTCTATACGGAGTTCAGCCATCTACACTGTTCTGATTCTATACAGAGTTCAGCCATCTACACTGTTCTGATTCTATACAGGGTTCAACCATCTACACTGTTCTGATTCTATACAGAGTTCAGCCATCTACACAGTTCTGATTCTATACGGAGTTCAGCCATCTACACTGTTCTGATTCTATACAGAGTTCAGCCATCTACACTGTTCTGATTCTATACAGAGTTCAGCCATCTACACTGTTCTGATTCTTTTCAGTGTTCAGCCATCTACACTGTTCTGATTCTATACAGAGTTCAGCCATCTACACTGTTCTGATTCTATATAGAGTTCAGCCATTACACTGTTCTGATTCTATACAGAGTTCAGCCATCTACACTGTTCTGATTCTATACAGAGTTCAGCCATTACACTGTTCTGATTCTATACAGAGTTCAGCCATCTACACTGTTCTGATTCTATAGAGAGTTCAGCCATCTACACTGTTCTGATTCTATACAGAGTTCAGCCATCTACACTGTTCTGATTCTATACAGAGTTCAGCCATCTACACTGTTCTGATTCTATACAGAGTTCAGCCATTACACTGTTCTGATTCTATACAGAGTTCAGCCATCTACACTGTTCTGATTCTATACAGAGTTCAGCCATCTACACTGTTCTGATTCTATACGGAGTTCAGCCATCTACACTGTTCTGATTCTATACAGAGTTCAGCCATCTACACTGTTCTGATTCTATACAGGGTTCAACCATCTACACTGTTCTGATTCTTTACAGGGTTCAGCCATCTACACTGTTCTGATTCTATACAGTGTTCAGCCATCTACACTGTTCTGATTCTATACAGGGTTTAGCCATCTACACTGTTCTGATTCTATACAGAGTTCAGCCATCTACACTGTTCTGATTCTATACAGGGTTCAGCCATCTACACTGTTCTGATTCTATACGGAGTTCAGCCATCTACACTGTTCTGATTCTATACAGAGTTCAGCCATCTACACTGTTCTGATTCTGTACAGGGTTCAGCCATCTACACTGTTCTGATTCTATACAGGGTTCAGCCATCTACACTGTTCTGATTCTATACAGAGTTCAGCCATCTACACTGTTCTGATTCTATACAGAGTTCAGCCATCTACACTGTTCTGATTCTATACAGAGTTCAGCCCTCTATACTGTTCTGATTCTATACAGGGTTCAGCCATCTACACTGTTCTGATTCTATACAGAGTTCAGCCATCTACACTGTTCTGATTCTATACAGAGTTCAGCCATCTACACTGTTCTGATTCTATACAGAGTTCAGCCATCTACACTGTTCTGATTCTATACGGAGTTCAGCCCACTATACTGTTCTGATTCTATACAGAGTTCAGCCATCTACACTGTTCTGATTCTATACAGAGTTCAGCCATCTACACTGTTCTGATTCTATACAGAGTTCAGCCATCTACACTGTTCTGATTCTATACAGAGTTCAGCCATCTACACTGTTCTGATTCTATAGAGTTCAGCCATCTACACTGTTCTGATTCTATACAGAGTTCAGCCATCTACACTGTTCTGATTCTGTACAGGGTTCAGCCATCTACACTGTTCTGATTCTATACAGGGTTCAGCCATCTACACTGTTCTGATTCTATACAGAGTTCAGCCATCTACACTGTTCTGATTCTATACAGAGTTCAGCCATCTACACTGTTCTGATTCTATACAGAGTTCAGCCCTCTATACTGTTCTGATTCTATACAGGGTTCAGCCATCTACACTGTTCTGATTCTATACAGAGTTCAGCCATCTACACTGTTCTGATTCTATACAGAGTTCAGCCATCTACACTGTTCTGATTCTATACAGAGTTCAGCCATCTACACTGTTCTGATTCTATACGGAGTTCAGCCCTCTATACTGTTCTGATTCTATACAGAGTTCAGCCATCTACACTGTTCTGATTCTATACAGAGTTCAGCCATCTACACTGTTCTGATTCTATACAGAGTTCAGCCATCTACACTGTTCTGATTCTATACAGAGTTCAGCCATCTACACTGTTCTGATTCTATAGAGTTCAGCCATCTACACTGTTCTGATTCTATACAGAGTTAAGCCATCTACACTGTTCTGATTCTGTACAGGGTTCAGCCATCTACACTGTTCTGATTCTATACAGAGTTCAGCCATTACACTGTTCTGATTCTATACAGAGTTCAGCCATCTACACTGTTCTGATTCGATACAGAGTTCAGCCCTCTATACTGTTCTGATTCTATACAGAGTTCAGCCATCTACACTGTTCTGATTCTATACAGGGTTCAACCATCTACACTGTTCTGATTCTATACAGGGTTCAGCCATCTACACTGTTCTGATTCTATACAGAGTTCAGCCCACTATACTGTTCTGATTCTATAGAGTTCAGCCATCTACACTGTTCTGATTCTATACAGAGTTCAGCCATCTACACTGTTCTGATTCTATACAGGGTTTAGCCATCTACACTGTTCTGATTCTATACAGAGTTCAGCCATCTACACTGTTCTGATTCTATACGGAGTTCAGCCATCTACACTGTTCTGATTCTATACAGAGTTCAGCCATCTACACTGTTCTGATTCTTTTCAGTGTTCAGCCATCTACACTGTTTGATTCTATACAGGGTTCAGCCATCTACACTGTTCTGATTCTATACAGGGTTCAGCCATCTACACCGTTCTGATTCTATATGGAGTTCAGCCATCTAAACTGTTCTGATTCTATACAGAGTTCAGCCATCTACACTGTTCTGATTCTGTACAGGGTTCAGCCATCTACACTGTTCTGATTCTATAGAGTTCAGCCATCTACACTGTTCTGATTCTATACAGAGTTCAGCCATCTAAACTGTTCTGATTCTATACAGAGTTCAGCCATCTACACTGTTCTGATTCTATACAGAGTCCAGCCCACTATATTGTTCTGATTCTATACAGAGTTCAGCCATCTACACTGTTCTGATTCTATACAGGGTTTAGCCATCTACACTGTTCTGATTCTATACAGAGTTCAGCCATCTACACTGTTCTGATTCTATACGGAGTTCAGCCATCTACACTGTTCTGATTCTATACAGAGTTCAGCCATCTACACTGTTCTGATTCTATACAGAGTTCAGCCATCTAAGCTGTTCTGATTCTATACGGAGTTCAGCCATCTACACTGTTCTGATTCTATACAGAGTTCAGCCATCTACACTGTTCTGATTCTATACAGGGTTCAACCATCTACACTGTTCTGATTCTATACAGAGTTCAGCCATCTACACAGTTCTGATTCTATACGGAGTTCAGCCATCTACACTGTTCTGATTCTATACAGAGTTCAGCCATCTACACTGTTCTGATTCTATACAGAGTTCAGCCATCTACACTGTTCTGATTCTTTTCAGTGTTCAGCCATCTACACTGTTCTGATTCTATACAGAGTTCAGCCATCTACACTGTTCTGATTCTATATAGAGTTCAGCCATTACACTGTTCTGATTCTATACAGAGTTCAGCCATCTACACTGTTCTGATTCTATACAGAGTTCAGCCATTACACTGTTCTGATTCTATACAGAGTTCAGCCATCTACACTGTTCTGATTCTATAGAGAGTTCAGCCATCTACACTGTTCTGATTCTATACAGAGTTCAGCCATCTACACTGTTCTGATTCTATACAGAGTTCAGCCATCTACACTGTTCTGATTCTATACAGAGTTCAGCCATTACACTGTTCTGATTCTATACAGAGTTCAGCCATCTACACTGTTCTGATTCTATACAGAGTTCAGCCATCTACACTGTTCTGATTCTATACGGAGTTCAGCCATCTACACTGTTCTGATTCTATACAGAGTTCAGCCATCTACACTGTTCTGATTCTATACAGGGTTCAACCATCTACACTGTTCTGATTCTTTACAGGGTTCAGCCATCTACACTGTTCTGATTCTATACAGTGTTCAGCCATCTACACTGTTCTGATTCTATACAGGGTTTAGCCATCTACACTGTTCTGATTCTATACAGAGTTCAGCCATCTACACTGTTCTGATTCTATACAGGGTTCAGCCATCTACACTGTTCTGATTCTATACGGAGTTCAGCCATCTACACTGTTCTGATTCTATACAGAGTTCAGCCATCTACACTGTTCTGATTCTGTACAGGGTTCAGCCATCTACACTGTTCTGATTCTATACAGGGTTCAGCCATCTACACTGTTCTGATTCTATACAGAGTTCAGCCATCTACACTGTTCTGATTCTATACAGAGTTCAGCCATCTACACTGTTCTGATTCTATACAGAGTTCAGCCCTCTATACTGTTCTGATTCTATACAGGGTTCAGCCATCTACACTGTTCTGATTCTATACAGAGTTCAGCCATCTACACTGTTCTGATTCTATACAGAGTTCAGCCATCTACACTGTTCTGATTCTATACAGAGTTCAGCCATCTACACTGTTCTGATTCTATACGGAGTTCAGCCCACTATACTGTTCTGATTCTATACAGAGTTCAGCCATCTACACTGTTCTGATTCTATACAGAGTTCAGCCATCTACACTGTTCTGATTCTATACAGAGTTCAGCCATCTACACTGTTCTGATTCTATACAGAGTTCAGCCATCTACACTGTTCTGATTCTATAGAGTTCAGCCATCTACACTGTTCTGATTCTATACAGAGTTCAGCCATCTACACTGTTCTGATTCTGTACAGGGTTCAGCCATCTACACTGTTCTGATTCTATACAGGGTTCAGCCATCTACACTGTTCTGATTCTATACAGAGTTCAGCCATCTACACTGTTCTGATTCTATACAGAGTTCAGCCATCTACACTGTTCTGATTCTATACAGAGTTCAGCCCTCTATACTGTTCTGATTCTATACAGGGTTCAGCCATCTACACTGTTCTGATTCTATACAGAGTTCAGCCATCTACACTGTTCTGATTCTATACAGAGTTCAGCCATCTACACTGTTCTGATTCTATACAGAGTTCAGCCATCTACACTGTTCTGATTCTATACGGAGTTCAGCCCTCTATACTGTTCTGATTCTATACAGAGTTCAGCCATCTACACTGTTCTGATTCTATACAGAGTTCAGCCATCTACACTGTTCTGATTCTATACAGAGTTCAGCCATCTACACTGTTCTGATTCTATACAGAGTTCAGCCATCTACACTGTTCTGATTCTATAGAGTTCAGCCATCTACACTGTTCTGATTCTATACAGAGTTCAGCCATCTACACTGTTCTGATTCTATACAGAGTTCAGCCATCTACACTGTTCTGATTCTATACAGAGTCCAGCCCACTATACTGTTCTGATTCTATACAGAGTTCAGCCATCTACACTGTTCTGATTCTATACAGGGTTTAGCCATCTACACTGTTCTGATGCTATACAGAGTTCAGCCATCTACACTGTTCTGATTCTATACAGAGTTCAGCCATCTACACTGTTCTGATTCTATACAGGGTTCAACCATCTACACTGTTCTGATTCTATACAGGGTTCAGCCATCTACACTGTTGTGATTCTATACAGAGTTCAGGCATCTACACTGTTCTGATTCTATACAGGGTTCAGCCATCTACACTGTTCTGATTCTATATGGAGTTCAGCCATCTACACTGTTCTGATTCTATACAGAGTTCAGCTATCTACACTGTTCTGATACTGTACAGGGTTCAGCCATCTACACTGTTCTGTTTCTATACAGAGTTCAGCCATTACACTGTTCTGATTCTATACAGAGTTCAGCCATCTACACTGTTCTGATTCTATACAGAGTTCAGCCCTCTATACTGTTCTGATTCTATACAGAGTTCAGCCATCTACACTGTTCTGATTCTATACAGGGTTCAACCATCTACACTGTTCTGATTCTATACAGGGTTCAGCCATCTACACTGTTCTGATTCTATACAGAGTTCAGCCCACTATACTGTTCTGATTCTATAGAGTTCAGCCATCTACACTGTTCTGATTCTATACAGAGTTCAGCCATCTACACTGTTCTGATTCTATACAGAGTTCAGCCATCTACACTGTTCTGATTCTATACAGAGTTCAGCCATCTACACTGTTCTGATTCTATACAGAGTTCAGCCATCTACACTGTTCTGATTCTTTTCAGTGTTCAGCCATCTACACTGTTCTGATTCTATACAGAGTTCAGCCATCTACACTGTTCTGATTCTATATGGAGTTCAGCCATCTACACTGTTCTGATTCTATACAGAGTTCAGCCATCTACACTGTTCTGATTCTATACAGGGTTCAGCCATCTACACTGTTCTGATTCTATATGGAGTTCAGCCATCTACACTGTTCTGATTCTATACAGAGTTCAGCCATCTACACTGTTCTGATTCTGTACAGGGTTCAGCCATCTACACTGTTCTGATTCTATACAGGGTTCAGCCATCTACACTGTTCTGATTCTATACAGAGTTCAGCCATCTACACTGTTCTGATTCTATACAGAGTTCAGCCATCTACACTGTTCTGATTCTATACAGAGTTCAGCCCTCTATACTGTTCTGATTCTATACAGGGTTCAGCCATCTACACTGATCTGATTCTATACAGAGTTCAGCCATCTACACTGTTCTGATTCTTTTCAGTGTTCAGCCATCTACACTGTTCTGATACTGTACAGGGTTCAGCCATCTACACTGTTCTGTTTCTATACAGAGTTCAGCCATTACACTGTTCTGATTCTATACAGAGTTCAGCCATCTACACTGTTCTGATTCTATACAGAGTTCAGCCCTCTATACTGTTCTGATTCTATACAGAGTTCAGCCATCTACACTGTTCTGATTCTATACAGGGTTCAACCATCTACACTGTTCTGATTCTATACAGGGTTCAGCCATCTACACTGTTCTGATTCTATACAGAGTTCAGCCCACTATACTGTTCTGATTCTATAGAGTTCAGCCATCTACACTGTTCTGATTCTATACAGAGTTCAGCCATCTACACTGTTCTGATTCTATACAGAGTTCAGCCATCTACACTGTTCTGATTCTATACAGAGTTCAGCCATCTACACTGTTCTGATTCTATACAGAGTTCAGCCATCTACACTGTTCTGATTCTTTTCAGTGTTCAGCCATCTACACTGTTCTGATTCTATACAGAGTTCAGCCATCTACACTGTTCTGATTCTATATGGAGTTCAGCCATCTACACTGTTCTGATTCTATACAGAGTTCAGCCATCTACACTGTTCTGATTCTATACAGGGTTCAGCCATCTACACTGTTCTGATTCTATATGGAGTTCAGCCATCTACACTGTTTTGATTCTATACAGAGTTCAGCCATCTACACTGTTCTGATTCTGTACAGGGTTCAGCCATCTACACTGTTCTGATTCTATACAGGGTTCAGCCATCTACACTGTTCTGATTCTATACAGAGTTCAGCCATCTACACTGTTCTGATTCTATACAGAGTTCAGCCATCTACACTGTTCTGATTCTATACAGAGTTCAGCCCTCTATACTGTTCTGATTCTATACAGGGTTCAGCCATCTACACTGATCTGATTCTATACAGAGTTCAGCCATCTACACTGTTCTGATTCTTTTCAGTGTTCAGCCATCTACACTGTTCTGATTCTATACAGAGTTCAGCCATCTACACTGTTCTGATTCTATACAGGGTTCAGCCATCTACACTGTTCTGATTCTATATGGAGTTCAGCCATCTACACTGTTCTGATTCTATACAGAGTTCAGCCATCTACACTGTTCTGATTCTGTACAGGGTTCAGCCATCTACACTGTTCTGATTCTATACAGGGTTCAGCCATCTACACTGTTCTGATTCTATACAGAGTTCAGCCATCTACACTGTTCTGATTCTATACAGAGTTCAGCCATCTACACTGTTCTGATTCTATATGGAGTTCAGCCATCTACACTGTTTTGATTCTATACAGAGTTCAGCCATCTACACTGTTCTGATTCTGTACAGGGTTCAGCCATCTACACTGTTCTGATTCTATACAGGGTTCAGCCATCTACACTGTTCTGATTCTATACAGAGTTCAGCCATCTACACTGTTCTGATTCTATACAGAGTTCAGCCATCTACACTGTTCTGATTCTATACAGAGTTCAGCCCTCTATACTGTTCTGATTCTATACAGGGTTCAGCCATCTACACTGATCTGATTCTATACAGAGTTCAGCCATCTACACTGTTCTGATTCTTTTCAGTGTTCAGCCATCTACACTGTTCTGATTCTATACAGAGTTCAGCCATCTACACTGTTCTGATTCTATACAGAGTTCAGCCATCTACACTGTTCTGATTCTATACAGAGTTCAGCCATCTACACTGTTCTGATTCTATACGGAGTTCAGCCCTCTATACTGTTCTGATTCTATACAGAGTTCAGCCATCTACACTGTTCTGATTCTATACAGAGTTCAGCCATCTACACTGTTCTGATTCTATACAGAGTTCAGCCATCTACACTGTTCTGATTCTATACAGAGTTCAGCCATCTACACTGCTCTGATTCTATACAGAGTTCAGCCATTACACTGTTCTGATTCTATACAGAGTTCAGCCATCTACACTGTTCTGATTCTATACGGAGTTCAGCCCTCTATACTGTTCTGATTCTATACAGAGTTCAGCCATCTACACTGTTCTGATTCTTTTCAGTGTTCAGCCATCTACACTGTTCTGATTCTATACAGAGTTCAGCCATCTACACTGTTCTGATTCTATACAGGGTTCAGCCATCTACACTGTTCTGATTCTATATGGAGTTCAGCCATCTACACTGTTCTGATTCTATACAGAGTTCAGCCATCTACACTGTTCTGATTCTGTACAGGGTTCAGCCATCTACACTGTTCTGATTCTATACAGGGTTCAGCCATCTACACTGTTCTGATTCTATACAGAGTTCAGCCATCTACACTGTTCTGATTCTATACAGAGTTCAGCCATCTACACTGTTCTGATTCTATACAGGGTTCAGCCATCTACACTGTTCTGATTCTATACAGAGTTCAGCCATCTACACTGTTCTGATTCTATACAGAGTTCAGCCACCTACACTGTTCTGATTCTATACAGAGTTCAGCCATCTACACTGCTCTGATTCTATACAGAGTTCAGCCATCTACACTGCTCTGATTCTATACAAAGTTCAGCCATTACACTGTTCTGATTCTATACAGAGTTCAGCCATCTACACTGTTCTGATTCTATACGGAGTTCAGCCCTCTATACTGTTCTGATTCTATACAGAGTTCAGCCATCTACACTGTTCTGATTCTATACAGAGTTCAGCCATCTACACTGTTCTGATTCTATACAGAGTTCAGCCATCTACACTGTTCTGATTCTATACAGAGTTCAGCCATCTACACTGCTCTGATTCTATACAGAGTTCAGCCATTACACTGTTCTGATTCTATACAGAGTTCAGCCATCTACACTGTTCTGATTCTATACGGAGTTCAGCCCTCTATACTGTTCTGATTCTATACAGAGTTCAGCCATCTACACTGTTCTGATTCTATACAGGGTTCAAACATCTACACTGTTCTGATTCTATACAGGGTTCAGCCATCTACACTGTTCTGATTCTATACAGAGTTCAGCCCACTATACTGTTCTGATTCTATAGAGTTCAGCCATCTACACTGTTCTGATTCTATACAGGGTTTAGCCATCTACACTGTTTTGATTCTATACAGAGTTCAGCCATCTACACTGTTCTGATTCTTTACGGAGTTCAGCCATCTACACTGTTCTGATTCTATACAGAGTTCAGCCATCTACACTGTTCTGATTCTATACAGAGTTCAGCCATCTACACTGTTCTGATTCTATACAGAGTTCAGCCATCTACACTGTTCTGATTCTATACAGAGTTCAGCCATCTACACTGTTCTGATTCTATACAGAGTTCAGCCATCTACACAGTTCTGATTCTATACAGAGTTCAGCCATCTACACTGTTCTGATTCTATACAGAGTTCAGCCATCTACACTGTTCTGATTCTATACGGAGTTCAGCCATCTACACTGTTCTGATTCTATACGGAGTTCAGCCATCTACACTGTTCTGATTCTATACGGAGTTCAGCCCTCTATACTGTTCTGATTCTATACAGAGTTCAGCCCTCTATACTGTTCTGATTCTATACAGAGTTCAGCCATCTACACTGTTCTGATTCTATACAGAGTTCAGCCATCTACACTGTTCTGATTCTATACAGAGTTCAGCCATCTACACTGTTCTGATTCTATACAGGGTTCAGCCATTACACTGTTCTGATTCTATACAGAGTTCAGCCATCTACACTGTTCTGATTCTATACAGAGTTCAGCCCTCTATACTGTTCTGATTCTATACAGAGTTCAGCCATCTACACTGTTCTGATTCTATACAGGGTTCAACCATCTACACTGTTCTGATTCTATACAGGGTTCAGCCATCTACACTGTTCTGATTCTATACAGTGTTCAGCCATCTACACTGTTCTGATTCTATACAGGGTTTAGCCATCTACACTGTTCTGATTCTATACAGAGTTCAGCCATCTACACTGTTCTGATTCTATACAGGGTTCAGCCATCTACACTGTTCTGATTCTATATGGAGTTCGGCCATCTACACTGTTCTGATTCTATACGGAGTTCAGCCATCTACACTGTTCTGATTCTGTACAGGGTTCAGCCATCTACACTGTTCTGATTCTATACAGGGTTCAGCCATCTACAATGTTCTGATTCTATACAGAGTTCAGCCATCTACACTGTTCTGATTCTATACAGAGTTCAGCCATCTACACTGTTCTGATTCTATACAGAGTTCAGCCCTCTATACTGTTCTGATTCTATACAGGGTTCAGCCATCTACACTGTTCTGATTCTATACAGAGTTCAGCCATCTACACTGTTCTGATTCTATACAGAGTTCAGCCATCTACACTGTTCTGATTCTATACAGAGTTCAGCCATCTACACTGTTCTGATTCTATACAGAGTTCAGCCATCTACACTGTTCTGATTCTATAGAGTTCAGCCATCTACACTGTTCTGATTCTATACAGAGTTCAGCCATCTACACTGTTCTGATTCTATAGAGTTCAGCCATCTACACTGTTCTGATTCTATACAGAGTTCAGCCATCTACACTGTTCTGATTCTATACAGAGTTCAGCCATCTACACTGTTCTGATTCTATACAGAGTCCAGCCCACTATACTGTTCTGATTCTATACAGAGTTCAGCCATCTACACTGTTCTGATTCTATACAGGGTTTAGCCATCTACACTGTTCTGATTCTATACAGAGTTCAGCCATCTACACTGTTCTGATTCTATACAGAGTTCAGCCATCTACACTGTTCTGATTCTATACAGGGTTCAACCATCTACACTGTTCTGATTCTATACAGGGTTCAGCCATCTACACTGTTCTGATTTTATACAGAGTTCAGCCATCTACACTGTTCTGATTCTATACAGGGTTCAGCCATCTACACTGTTCTGATTCTATATGGAGTTCAGCCATCTACACTGTTCTGATTCTATACAGAGTTCAGCCATCTACACTGTTCTGATTCTATACAGTGTTCAGCCATCTACACTGTTCTGATTCTATACAGGGTTTAGCCATCTACACTGTTCTGATTCTATACAGAGTTCAGCCATCTACACTGTTCTGATTCTATACAGGGTTCAGCCATCTACACTGTTCTGATTCTATATGGAGTTCAGCCATCTACACTGTTCTGATTCTATACAGAGTTCAGCCATCTACACTGTTCTGATTCTATACAGAGTTCAGCCATCTACACTGTTCTGATTCTGTACAGGGTTCAGCCATCTACACTGTTCTGATTCTATACAGAGTTCAGCCATTACACTGTTCTGATTCTATACAGAGTTCAACCATCTACACTGTTCTGATTCGATACAGAGTTCAGCCCTCTATACTGTTCTGATTCTATACAGAGTTCAGCCATCTACACTGTTCTGATTCTATACAGGGTTCAACCATCTACACTGTTCTGATTCTATACAGGGTTCAGCCATCTACACTGTTCTGATTCTATACAGAGTTCAGCCCACTATACTGTTCTGATTCTATAGAGTTCAGCCATCTACACTGTTCTGATTCTATACAGAGTTCAGCCATCTACACTGTTCTGATTCTATACAGGGTTTAGCCATCTACACTGTTCTGATTCTATACAGAGTTCAGCCATCTACACTGTTCTGATTCTATACGGAGTTCAGCCATCTACACTGTTCTGATTCTATACAGAGTTCAGCCATCTACACTGTTCTGATTCTTTTCAGTGTTCAGCCATCTACACTGTTTGATTCTATACAGAGTTCAGCCATCTACACTGTTCTGATTCTATACAGAGTTCAGCCATCTACACTGTTCTGATTCTATACAGGGTTCAGCCATCTACACTGTTCTGATTCTATATGGAGTTCAGCCATCTACACTGTTCTGATTCTATACAGAGTTCAGCCATCTACACTGTTCTGATTCTATACAGAGTTAAGCCATCTACACTGTTCTGATTCTGTACAGGGTTCAGCCATCTACACTGTTCTGATTCTATACAGAGTTCAGCCATTACACTGTTCTGATTCTATACAGAGTTCAGCCATCTACACTGTTCTGATTCGATACAGAGTTCAGCCCTCTATACTGTTCTGATTCTATACAGAGTTCAGCCATCTACACTGTTCTGATTCTATACAGGGTTCAACCATCTACACTGTTCTGATTCTATACAGGGTTCAGCCATCTACACTGTTCTGATTCTATACAGAGTTCAGCCCACTATACTGTTCTGATTCTATAGAGTTCAGCCATCTACACTGTTCTGATTCTATACAGAGTTCAGCCATCTACACTGTTCTGATTCTATACAGGGTTTAGCCATCTACACTGTTCTGATTCTATACAGAGTTCAGCCATCTACACTGTTCTGATTCTATACGGAGTTCAGCCATCTACACTGTTCTGATTCTATACAGAGTTCAGCCATCTACACTGTTCTGATTCTTTTCAGTGTTCAGCCATCTACACTGTTTGATTCTATACAGGGTTCAGCCATCTACACTGTTCTAATTCTATACAGGGTTCAGCCATCTACACCGTTCTGATTCTATATGGAGTTCAGCCATCTAAACTGTTCTGATTCTATACAGAGTTCAGCTTTCTACACTGTTCTGATTCTGTACAGGGTTCAGCCATCTACACTGTTCTGATTCTATAGAGTTCAGCCATCTACACTGTTCTGATTCTATACAGAGTTCAGCCATCTAAACTGTTCTGATTCTATACAGAGTTCAGCCATCTACACTGTTCTGATTCTATACAGAGTCCAGCCCACTATATTGTTCTGATTCTATACAGAGTTCAGCCATCTACACTGTTCTGATTCTATACAGGGTTTAGCCATCTACACTGTTCTGATTCTATACAGAGTTCAGCCATCTACACTGTTCTGATTCTATACAGTGTTCAGCCATCTACACTGTTCTGATTCTATACAGGGTTTAGCCATCTACACTGTTCTGATTCTATACAGAGTTCAGCCATCTACACTGTTCTGATTCTATACAGGGTTCAGCCATCTACACTGTTCTGATTCTATATGGAGTTCAGCCATCTACACTGTTCTGATTCTATACAGAGTTCAGCCATCTACACTGTTCTGATTCTATACAGAGTTCAGCCATCTACACTGTTCTGATTCTGTACAGGGTTCAGCCATCTACACTGTTCTGATTCTATACAGAGTTCAGCCATTACACTGTTCTGATTCTATACAGAGTTCAGCCATCTACACTGTTCTGATTCGATACAGAGTTCAGCCCTCTATACTGTTCTGATTCTATACAGAGTTCAGCCATCTACACTGTTCTGATTCTATACAGGGTTCAACCATCTACACTGTTCTGATTCTATACAGGGTTCAGCCATCTACACTGTTCTGATTCTATACAGAGTTCAGCCCACTATACTGTTCTGATTCTATAGAGTTCAGCCATCTACACTGTTCTGATTCTATACAGAGTTCAGCCATCTACACTGTTCTGATTCTATACAGGGTTTAGCCATCTACACTGTTCTGATTCTATACAGAGTTCAGCCATCTACACTGTTCTGATTCTATACGGAGTTCAGCCATCTACACTGTTCTGATTCTATACAGAGTTCAGCCATCTACACTGTTCTGATTCTTTTCAGTGTTCAGCCATCTACACTGTTTGATTCTATACAGAGTTCAGCCATCTACACTGTTCTGATTCTATACAGGGTTCAGCCATCTACACCGTTCTGATTCTATATGGAGTTCAGCCATCTAAACTGTTCTGATTCTATACAGAGTTCAGCCATCTACACTGTTCTGATTCTGTACAGGGTTCAGCCATCTACACTGTTCTGATTCTATAGAGTTCAGCCATCTACACTGTTCTGATTCTATACAGAGTTCAGCCATCTAAACTGTTCTGATTCTATACAGAGTTCAGCCATCTACACTGTTCTGATTCTATACAGAGTCCAGCCCACTATATTGTTCTGATTCTATACAGAGTTCAGCCATCTACACTGTTCTGATTCTATACAGGGTTTAGCCATCTACACTGTTCTGATTCTATACAGAGTTCAGCCATCTACACTGTTCTGATTCTATACAGAGTTCAGCCCACTATACTGTTCTGATTCTATACAGAGTTCAGCCATCTACACTGTTCTGATTCTATACAGGGTTTAGCCATCTACACTGTTCTGATTCTATACAGGGTTCAGCCATCTACACTGTTCTGATTCTATACAGAGTTCAGCCCACTATACTGTTCTGATTCTATAGAGTTCAGCCATCTACACTGTTCTGATTCTATACAGAGTTCAGCCATCTACACTGTTCTGATTCTATACAGGGTTTAGCCATCTACACTGTTCTGATTCTATACAGAGTTCAGCCATCTACACTGTTCTGATTCTATACGGAGTTCAGCCATCTACACTGTTCTGATTCTTTACAGAGTTCAGCCATCTACACTGTTCTGATTCTTTTCAGTGTTCAGCCATCTACACTGTTCTGATTCTATACAGAGTTCAGCCATCTACACTGTTCTGATTCTATACAGAGTTCAGCCATTACACTGTTCTGATTCTACACAGAGTTCAGCCATCTACACTGTTCTGATTCTATACAGAGTTCAGCCATCTACACTGTTCTGATTCTATACAGAGTTCAGCCATCTACACTGTTCTGATTCTATACAGAGTTCAGCCATCTACACTGTTCTGATTCTATACAGAGTTCAGCCATCTACACTGTTCTGATTCTATACGGAGTTCAGCCATCTACACTGTTCTGATTCTATACAGAGTTCAGCCCTCTATACTGTTCTGATTCTATACAGAGTTCAGCCATCTACACTGTTCTGATTCTATACAGAGTTCAGCCATCTACACTGTTCTGATTCTATACAGAGTTCAGCCATCTACACTGTTCTGATTCTATACAGAGTTCAGCCATTACACTGTTCTGATTCTATACAGAGTTCAGCCATCTACACTGTTCTGATTCTATACAGAGTTCAGCCCTCTATACTGTTCTGATTCTATACAGAGTTCAGCCATCTACACTGTTCTGATTCTATACAGGGTTCAACCATCTACACTGTTCTGATTCTATACAGGGTTCAGCCATCTACACTGTTCTGATTCTATACAGTGTTCAGCCATCTACACTGTTCTGATTCTATACAGGGTTTAGCCATCTACACTGTTCTGATTCTATACAGAGTTCAGCCATCTACACTGTTCTGATTCTATACAGGGTTCAGCCATCTACACTGTTCTGATTCTATATGGAGTTCAGCCATCTACACTGTTTTGATTCTATACAGAGTTCAGCCATCTACACTGTTCTGATTCTGTACAGGGTTCAGCCATCTACACTGTTCTGATTCTATACAGGGTTCAGCCATCTACACTGTTCTGATTCTATACAGAGTTCAGCCATCTACACTGTTCTGATTCTATACAGAGTTCAGCCATCTACACTGTTCTGATTCTATACAGAGTTCAGCCCTCTATACTGTTCTGATTCTATACAGGGTTCAGCCATCTACACTGATCTGATTCTATACAGAGTTCAGCCATCTACACTGTTCTGATTCTTTACAGAGTTCAGCCATTACACTGTTCTGATTCTATACAGAGTTCAGCCATCTACACTGTTCTGATTCTATAGAGTTCAGCCATCTACACTGTTCTGATTCTATACAGAGTTCAGCCATCTACACTGTTCTGATTCTATACAGAGTCCTGCCCACTATACTGTTCTGATTCTATACAGAGTTCAGCCATCTACACTGTTCTGATTCTATACAGGGTTTAGCCATCTACACTGTTCTGATTCTATACAGAGTTCAGCCATCTACACTGTTCTGATTCTATACAGAGTTCAGCCATCTACACTGTTCTGATTCTATACAGAGTTCAGCCCACTATACTGTTCTGATTCTATAGAGTTCAGCTATCTACACTGTTCTGATTCTATACAGAGTTCAGCCATCTACACTGTTCTGATTCTATACAGAGTTCAGCCATCTACACTGTTCTGATTCTATACAGAGTTCAGCCATCTACACTGTTCTGATTCTATTTAAAATTAAATGTAATCCATTTTAGAATACTGTAACTGTATGAATACTGTAACGTAAAAAAATGTGTAAAAAGTCAAGTGTTCTGAATACTTTCCAAATGCACTGTATACAGAGTTCAGTCATCTTCCCAAAGCTTGGTCTCATAGACTAACATAGTACATGTAAATCCAGGAGACTCACACATTTAGTATGGTTACATAAGATAGATGGTTACTTAAGGCAATGGTCAGGATGGATGGGTGGGCGTATAATGCGAACGTTTAGCAACCCAAAGGTTGCGATTTCAAATCTCTCATCACGGACAACAGTATTTTAGCTAATTAACAACTTTTAAACTACCTACTTAGCATCTTAGCTAACCCTTCCCCTAACCCTAACCGTAACACTTTCAGCTAACCCTAACCTTAATCCTTTAACCTAACTTCTAAACTTAACCCTAACCCCTAGCCTAGCTAACGTTAGCCAGCTAGCTAACATTAGCCAACTGGCAAAAATTCATAACATATCATAGATTTTGCAAATGTGTAAGATATTGTACGTTTTGGTAATTCGTAACATATAATACGAATTGTACATCGTAAACATATCATACGTAACATATTACACTAAATGGAGAGACACGGATTTATGTACAGAATAATAGAAAATGCTCTGAGACCAGGTTGCTTACCATGCAGGGGTTAGAGCCTAGAACATTGGATCTCTGGGTATGGAGAGGATTCTATCAATATTTGCAGAGTCTATCAAGGCGTGCACTGCAAAGACATACAGTGATCCTAGCCAAAATAAAAAAGTGAATCTTGTTTTAAGAGTTTAGTAACTTCTCCTTTTCGGCTCCATCTCTGATGTTTATGAAAATATATGGCAGTTCTAATGATTTATAAAACGTATAATTTATGTCCTAAATTCTTTGAAGTCCTCGTAACATTTCCCTTTTTGAAAAGATGATAGAGCGCCAGTTATCCATAATTCTGCCTTCCATAATTTGTCATAATCAGAAGCACAGTTTTAATGACTTTTGGACCTCCAAAAGTCATACTAGTCTTTGATGTCTTAAATGCTTAAGTCGAAGCCGCAAAATGGAAAGACAAAGGCTCATATTAAGCTATACTGAATGAAATGTAATGTTCCTACTGATTTAACATCTTTCAAGTTGGCTTGTCCTTTGTCCTATATTTGAGGGATGAACATCCTATTGAGTTTAGGATAACTCATGGATAACTCTGCTCCAAGTGAAAACAACCCATATTTTACCAGGTGGAAATAACCCTGGAATCAAAACCACTCTGTCACTGTCAACTGTTTCAGAATTTAATTTCAATACAGCCAACTTTATATTTTGTCACACCCTGATCTGTTTCACCTGTCCTTGTGATTGTCTCCGCCCCCTCCAGGTGTCACTTGTTTTCCCCAGTGTATTTATCTCTGTGTTTCCTGTCTCTCTGTGCCAGTTTGTCTTGTATGTCCAAGTCAACCAGTGTGGTTTGCCCCATTCTCATGCCTTCGCTATTCTCTTTTTGCTAGTCCTCCTGGTTTTTACCCTTGCCTGTTTCTGGACTCTGTACCCGCCTGCCTGACCATTCTGCCTGCCTTGACCTCGAGCCTACATACCACTCTGTACCTCCTGGACTCTGAACTGGTTTTGACCTTTTGCCTGTCCACGACCTTTCTCTTGCCTACTCCTTTTTGGATCAATAAACCTCTAAGACTCCAACCATCTGCCTCCTGTGTCTGCATCTGGGTCTCGCCTTGTGCCATGATATATTTGCCATATCAACTACAATCAACCTCAGATATACTATAACCATTAGGTGTTATACATATTAATGTATAATATAATTACAATATATAATACATATTAATTGGAGAGTAAAGAAACATGATAATTATGCAGGATCTTAATCACTCTCTCTGATTAACATCATAATGACAAGATTAGTGATATGACATATTAATAACCAGTCTTAAAAAGAACATCTAATCTAATTTAGAAAGTGAAATGAGGAGCTGTGGATATAGTCATGTAAAATTCACATTGTGATGAGTGGCTTCCTTATCATGCAAGTTCCACTATGTAGTTTATCATGATCTTTAGAATATGTTAGTAATCAATCCAATTTCCCATGATGATGAGTGAAATATTTGCCATTATCATATCATGTTTTATCATGTTACAGTAGGTGATTTATCATAATATCGAACACCTGTTTAGAATATGTCAGTGATCAATCATTTAGGTAGTCCATGCCATCTACCGTGTTTAGTTTAGCCCTCAGATCTAAACGGTTGAAGATCCCACATGGAATAGTGTGACAGACTACACACCAAGCTGTTCTCTACCTTGGCTTCTCTCCAACAAGTTTTGTTCCACAAAAAGCATTGAAATGGTGCAGTGGTCTTTTTTTCCTCAAGGTACATCTTCCTATTCCAAATAAATGGATCCAGCTTGTTTCACTGGTGGAGCAATTGGGTCTTATTGATTTTGTATCCATTACAGACCTTTTCATTACATTAGAAGCCAAACCCAAATGATCTTCCACACACTTTCAGGCAGGCAGCCGACAAGCCCCCCCAAATAATTCTTACTACAACCTCCACTACTACTTAAGGCCACTTAGTTATAAAGTAGCTCTTTGCAGGCAGTAGGCTGTTATTTTATCTTGTTTAGCATCTAGTCCGATGTTGGGGTGCAGTTGTACAACCACTTAGTCTACAGTGAGTTCTCTTTATCACAGACCTGCGTTTGGGTTTCCACTGCAAACTGCCTTCACCGCCCTCTTACTTTCTACAATCAATTTGAGCAACTGGTCTATTTGCAAAGCTTTTGTCTTCTTAGCGATTAATTCTTCCAATTTAAATGTCTACCTTCGGTCTTCTGACCTCACCTGAAAATAACAAATGACTTGACACTCAATCAATGAACATGAAAACGGGGGATATTGTTTTCATTATGGGAGACGGTGGGAGAGTCATTAGACATACATAGAGAAAAGTAAGACTTGTTCTTGAAAGAACATAGGGTGTCACAAATCATTTTATTTGTAATTATCTTTTGCAAAACTCACAAAGACTTTTCAACCACTCAGGGTGCTTTTGTGCAGACATAGGCTAGCACAGCCAGACAATCTGTACAGGTAAAATAGAAAAACACCGATGATTCGGTGGCGTCACAGAGTCTTGTTCCACCGTTATTAAGGAAGCATTGTTTATCCAATGTTTATTTAAACATTTCAAGGGAACTCTCCTGTTGTGCAAAGAATTACACAACAATTGAGCTGTCAATCATTTTTTCCCCAGTAATAATGCATGGTAATGGTAGGAAACCATATTAGAGTGTAAACACAAGGCACTGAGATCTCACAAGTCAATAATCATCTATGAATCAATCAATATTGACCTTTGCTGACCCAATGTTACCTTCTGAAAACAGCACAGTAGCAGGACATGGAACAAGGGACAGTAAACGTACAGTACCAGTCAAGAGTTTGGACACACCTACTCATTCAAGGGTTTTTCTTTATTTTTACTATTTTCTACATTGTAGAATAATAGTGAAGACATCAACACTATGAAATAACACATATGGACACATGTAGTAACCAAAAAAGTGTAATATTTTATATATATTTTATATTTGATATTCTTCAAAGTAGCCACCCTTTGCCTTGATGACAGCTTGGCACACTCTTGGCATTCTCTCAACCAGCTTCATGAGGTAGTCACCTGGAATGCATTTAAATTAACAGGTGTGCCATGTTAAAAGTTCATTTGTGGAATTTCTTTCCTTCTTAATGCAATTGAGCCAAATAGTAGTGTTGCGACAAGATAGGGGCGGTATACAGAGATAGCCCTATTTGGTAAAAGACCAAGTTCATATTATGGCAAAAACAGCTCAAATAAGCAAAGAGAAACGACAGTCCATCACTACTTTAAGACATGAAGGTCAGTCAATGCGAAAAATTTGCAGTCGCAAAAACCATCAAGGTCTGTGATGAAACTGGCTCTCATGAGGACCGCCACAGGAAAGGAAGACTCAGAGTTACCTCTGCTGCATAAGGATAATGCCCATCATTACGCACACCTGTCACCAACGTTACGCGCACCATCGCTTCATCGGACTCACCTGGACTCTATCACATCATTGATTGCCTCCTTTATCTGTCACTTCCTCAGTTTCATTCCCGTGTCTACATTGATGTTGTTTTGTTCCTCTTGTCCAGATGCTGTACTTGCTTCCCATCTCCCAGCATCTGTAGTGATTCCATATGTGTTATTTCATAGTTTTGATTTCTTCCCTATTATTCTACAATACAGTAAAAATAAAGAAAAACCCTGGAATGAGTAGGTGTCCAAACTTTTGACTGGTACTGTATATATTACACATATTCTTGTATCAGACCTGAGGAACTAATTAATACCTTTCCTTGACATTTCTATAAAGTACTCTTTAGAAATACACAATAAACAACGTACACACTACAGATGTAATATCGTGTGCAGGAGTCATACTTTCTATAATGGACTCCCTTTAGAAATGAACATTTCTTGTTGAGAGCACATGTTTAACCTTACAGAGGAGTACAGTTCCTCTCCATATTACGTTTTCCAACCAGCAGGGAGTTGGTGCTACAATCTAATGAGAAACTAATCCGTTTTTTAACATTCTGAAGTAGCAAGAGGGTGAAAACCCACCGGGCACAGGCATAATTTCAACGTCTATTCCACATTGGTTCAATGTAATTTAATTTGAATGGAAACAACATTGATTCAACCAGTGGGAACCCTCCTACTGCTGAAATGAAGCCTCTTGTTAAGCACCTTGAACAACGTGTTGTGTTTATCTTTTAATTAAAGCCGGAGAGATAGTGTATTAATATCGCACATACAAATGTGATGTGATTACTCAAGCCTTCTTGTCTCTTAACAAGCTACAGTACATGCACAAGAAAGAGCGGTGGTTTGTTGCGATTCT
Source organism: Salmo trutta (assembly GCF_901001165.1). Classification (NCBI taxonomy): domain Eukaryota; kingdom Metazoa; phylum Chordata; class Actinopteri; order Salmoniformes; family Salmonidae; genus Salmo; species Salmo trutta. Next base: position 11,969,406 of record NC_042967.1, on the reverse strand, counting down.
TACAAAGCTCTGAAGTTCGAATCTCACCACAGAGTGGACACCTAAGTGCTTTTATGTATGCCAAAGCATGTGTATACTTGAAGATAGGTGCCCAATATAAAATTATATTTTAAGTACTTATGTATGCTACAGCATGTATAAAGTCCTTGAAAGAACACTACAATTTTCCTACGTAGTTATTTAAACAACATGGCGGCCAAGAGACTTCAAAGAAAACATTTTGTATTTCCATTTATATGGGACTTCTTTCATTGGATTTGAATGACAAACAGCATATTCAAATGTTATCTATGGCTTTGGTGTTGGATGTAAACAACATACCAAGGAACAGATGGTCTCGTTCTCCAGAGATGAGAGAACAACAAAAATTCCACCATACGAGTTGGGCATTGTGTTCCCATAGTGCGTCTCCATTGAGTTTAAATGGGATGTTTAAACCACAAGCCGACTACACCACGATAAAGATTGTAATTTAAAGGTGCGTCACGGTGGATGAAAACATATAACTCACACAAGTTTAGGTAGGAACACCTCAACAAAACCAAGAACGCTTTTTCCACATTGGTCGATGACAATGTTTAGCAGACCAGCGCTCTCCAAACGTCCCTATGTCCTCCAGAATGCTTTTTCTTTCTGTCTCCAACTTCCTCAACTGTCCTCCATTGTTAACAACAGTTGAAGTCCCATCATCCAAACCAATCAAGTACCATACTTCACATCAGTATGCGCGTACATTCAATACGCAAGGCCCTCTTTACTAGATGGGATCTGACTTTGTTTTACTGTGGTCTGCTTTCATGGAGGGGAGAGGATGTGGTTTGCGGTGGACAGGCCACAGCCAGAAAACAGGGAGAATCCTGGGATAATTAGTTTATTAGGGAGTTGGGGGTTGATGGGGTGGGGATGACAGAGGGGGGATACAGGGGGATGTGACAAGCCTATAGGCTGCGGGCTCTGGACTGGGGTTGTGGTTAGAGTCCATGGGGGTGTTTAGCAGTGGGAAACAGAGGATCGGATGGTATTGGACCACGGTAGAGGAACTGTGATTGACAGGCGATGAGAGGATGGTTGCTAAAATCCCCACGGCAACCAAATGCCAACAATTCAGTTTTGCTTACTTCATCACAACACAAAGATAATCCAAATTCTTCTTTTGATCTAAGACACAATCCAACAATAAGTGTTACTATTACAAAGAACAGAAAGAGAATTAGATGTGTATGTTTAGTCATGTGTACTGGACGTTTATCATGTTGTCTACTATCAGCACCTCATCTTTTGTGTTTACTTCCTCAATGAGACAAAGTGGAAATGTTATATGTTTAAATAAGTTTTGAGGCTGTAATAAAGTACAATAAAATTACAAACATATAACATTTCCCGCGGGGGATCGGTGGGTCCCCCGCGGGACAGTTGAGCTAATGTAGGCTAATGTGATTAGCATGAGGTTGTAAGTAACAAGTACATTTCCCAGGACTTAGACATATCTGATATTGGCAGAAAGCTTTGAACTTGAAAATGTATTAATAAACCAATTAGGCACATTTGGGCAGTCTTGATACAAAATGTTGAACAGATATTCAATGATTCATTGGAACAGTCTAAAACTTTGCACACACTGCTGCCATCTAGTGGCCAAAATATAAATTCCACCTGGGCTGGAATAATACATTATGGCCTTTCTCTTGCATTTCAAAGATGATGGTACAAAATAATACAAAAACGCATGGTTTTTTTCTTTGTATTATCTTTTACCAGATCTAATGTGTTATATTCTCCAACATTAATTTCACATTTCCACAAACTTCAAAGTGTTTCCTTTCAAATGATATCAATAATATGCATATCCTTGCTTCAGGTCCTGAGCTACAGGCAGTTCGATTTGGGTATGTCATTTTAGGTGAAACATTTTTTTTAAAAAGGGGTGGATCCTTAAGAGGTTTTAGGAGAAAATGGTGTAATGGCTCTAATGATTATGCCACTTAGGAAATGTACAGTTATAACAGAAATAGTTGACAACAATAATGAAAAAGTACTGAGAAAATATTCTTTCTGCAATTCATCAAGGGAATGACTTTCCAACTTGAACCGATGCCTAGATGTTTTAATAGATATACACACAGAAATAATGGACATTTCTCAGCTTCCGTATTTGTAGTGAGGGAAGAGAGGGTGGGCACAGACAGCCGAGAGAGAGAGAGAGAGAGAGAGAGAGAGAGAGAGAGAGAGAGACTAACCACTTCTGGAAAAATTGGAAAACACTAAACAAACAACACAAAGAATTATCTTTCCAAAATGGAGATGTATGGGTAAACCACTTCTCCAATCGTTTTGGCTCTATAACAAAGAACAAACAGCAAAAACATACATGATCAAATACAAATCTCAGAATCAACTATTAAAGACTTGTAACGATCATCTGAAAGAGGGGACCAAGATGCAGCGTGGTAAGTGCTCATATGAACTTTAATGAATCACTTTAAATCACCCCCCAGGAAACAAAGGGTGAGACAGGGATGCAGCTTAAGCCCCACCCTCTGCAACATATATTTCAAAGAATTGGTGAGGGCACTAGAACAGTCTGCAGCACCCGGCCTCACCCTACTAGAATCTGAAGTCAAATGTCTACTGTTTGCTGATGATCTGGTACTTCTGTCACCAACCATTGAGGGCCTACAGCAGCACCTAGATCTTCTGCACAGATTCTGCCAGACCTGGGCCCTGACAGTAAATCTCAGTAAGACCAAAATAATGGTGTTCCAAAAAAGGTCCAGTTGCCAGGACCACAAATACAAATTCCATCTAGACACCGTTGCCCTAGAGCACACAAAAAACTACACATACCTCGGCCTAAACATCAGCGCCACAGGTAACTTCCACAAAGCTGTGAACGATCTGAGAGACAAGGCAAGAAGGGGCTTCTATGCCATCAAAAGGAACATAAAATTCGACATACCATTTAGGATCTGGCAAAAAAATGCTTGAATCAGTTATAGAACCCACTGCCCTTTATGGTTGTGAGGTCTGGGGTCCGCTCACCAACCAAGAATTCACAAAATGGGACAAACACCAAATTGAGACTCCACATGCAGAATTCTGCAAAAATATCCTCTGTGTACAATGTAAAACACCAAATAATGCATACAGAGCAGAATTAGGCCGATACCCATTAATTATCCAAATCCAGAAAAGAGCCGATAAATTCTACAACCACCTAAAAGGAAGCGATTCCCAAACCTTCCATAACAAAGCCATCACCTACAGAGAGATGAACCTGGAGAAGAGTACCCTAAGCAAGCTGGTCCTGGGGCTCTGTTCACAAACACAAACAGACCCCACAGAGCCCCAGGACAGCAACACAATTAGACCCAACCAAATCATGAGAAAACAAAAAGATAATTACTTGACACATTGGAAAGAATTAACAAAAAAACAGAACAAACTAGAATTCTATTTGGCCCTAAACAGAGAGTACACAGTGGCAGAATACCTGACCACTGTGACTGACCCAAACTTAAGGAAAGCTTTGACTATGTACAGACTCAGTGAGCATAGCCTTGCTATTGAGAAAGGCCGCCGTAGGCAGACCTGGCTCTCAAGAGAAGACAGGCTGTGCACACTGCCCTTAAAAGGAGGTGGAAACTGAGCTGCACTTCCTAACCTCCTGCCAAATGTATGACCATTGACCATATTAGAGACACATATTTCCAACAGATTACACAGATCCACAAAGAATTCGAAAACAAACCCAATTTTGATAAACTTACGTATCTACTGGGTGAAATACCACAGTGTGCCATCACAGCAGCCAGATTTGTGACCTGTTGCCACAAGAAAAAGGCAACCAGTGAAGAACAAACACCATTGTAAATACAACCCATATTTATGTTTATATATTTTCCCTTTTGTACTTTAACCATTTGCACATCGTTACAACACTTTATATATACATAATATGACATTTGTAATGTCTTTATTCTTTTGGAACTTCTGTGAGTGTAATGTTTACTGTTCATTTTTGTTGTTTATTTCACTTTTGTATATTATCTACTTCACTTGCTTTGGAAATGTTAACATATGTTTCCCATGCTAATAAAGCCCCTTGAATTGAATTGAATTGATTTGAGAGAGAGAGAGAGAGAGAGAGAGAGACAGAGAGAGAGAGAGCAAGAACAGGAAATATAGTGATGGAAAGAAAAAGGGAGGGGGAGGGAGGGAGGGAGGGAGGGAGGGAGGGAGGGAGGGAGGGGAAGGGGGAGGGAGGAAGCACTGTATTAGACATGGCTTGATTGTCTTTATGATGTGCTGGACAGGTTCTTGTCTTGTATATTCTCTGATGAGGAACTCTTAGCATTGCTCATTTGGCCATACAGCACAGAATACAAAATATGTGGGGCCTGGGACTGTGTGTGTGAAGGGGGGGTTCGGTGTGTGTGTGGTGGGGCATCGTTGTGCGTATGTGTGTTGAATGGGAGGGGTATCAGAGTGAGTGTGTGTGTGTGTGTGTGGCGTAGTATTGGTGTGTGTACGTCACGTGTGTTTGTCTACGTGTGTAAAATATGTCTATGAGCTGGGTGTGGGTCGAGAGGTTTCGTCTCTTCGTACTTAGTGAACTGAGAGGAGGGCACGCCGGACCTCATACCAAGACCTCATGTCACTACAACTGCTGCCCGCCACCTCATCAATAAGGGAAGCCTGCTGTGCTCCAGATGGTTGAAGCAGGGCCTTGCTTGGGCCCCTAAACAAAGTCTTCATCATCAACTGTCACCCAGAGTGGACACCAAACAACAAGCGTGCTGCGTGAGGGGGTCATTGTGTGTGTGCGTGTGTGTGTGTGTGTGTGTGTTTGTGGATGTATGTTTGCATGCGCATCTGTGTGTGACCACAGACAAATAAGGATGAATGAAAGAAAGTCCCCTCCACACATCTGTTCTTCTCCTCTTTCTACTCCTCCCTTTGTTTTCCATCCACCCATTATGTATGCAGCATTAGTGTTGCCGCCACGTAATTAATTGGTGTCGTTAATAGAAAATGCAGCAGATTACTGAGTATTAATTAAGGCCAAGTTTTATTGTTGTGCTGTTCAGAGAGAGAGAGAGACAGAGAGAAAGAGACAGAGAGAGAGAGAGAGAGAGAGAGACAGAGTGAGAGAGACAGAGAGAGACAGAGAGAGAGAGAAAGAGACAGAGCGAGAGAGAGACAGAGAGAGAGAGAGAGAGAGAGAGAGAGAGAGTGAGACAGAGAGATAATGTGGAAGACTAAGGCTGTGTTTACACAGGCAGCCCAATTCAGATTTATTTTCTCCCATTAACAGCTCTGAAAAAGATCTGATGTGATTAGTCAAAAGACCAATTTGTGGAAAAACGATCAGAATTGGGCTGCTTGAGTTAAACGTGTGAAAGCCTAGCAGACAGAGAGAGAAAGATCCAGACTATTCATGAGAAGCAATAAACCTCTTCTCAAGTCAAAAGTGCAACAATGCTCTCAGTAACATCTCAGGAAGTCCACTCCAGGCCGACTCTAGCCAACAACACACTGTGCAGTACTACATCTTCATTTGTGTACCCCTCCTTGCCTTGGCAGTACACTAGCAGCTCTGACCTTTAGAGCAAAGGAGCCAAATAAAAGGTCTGATCCAGACGATGATGACTTTATTTCTCACCCTCTGAGGTTGTGTCCCAAGTGGCACCCAATTCCCTATAGAGCCACTACTTTTGACCGTGGCCCTGTGGGACTCAATCTGAGTCTTAGGGATAACCACTCATCCCCTATCACAGATCAAACGCTTCCGTTTTCAAATACCATCACGACTCCAAACCTGCGTTTGATCCATTTAACCTTTGCCTCCCTTCACAGTATCTGGGAAAACACTATCTTTAATACAACCGGATGTTCAATACACGTACATCAACCACCAATCAATAGCGGGAATATTAGGTTTCACTGATTAGAGATGAACGATTTTGAATCAGAAGGTCGGTTGGTCACAGAGTGAGGCGGTCTTGTGATGTCATAGGGCTCTGTGGTAAAGGCATAGCAGAGATCATAAGGTGTACTATAGCTAAGCTTCTCATCTCGGTCTCTGTCTCTTTCTCTCTGGCTCCCTGCCTCTCCTCTCTCCCCTGCAGCAGCAGGCTGCATGGAGACTGTAGGTGCATATCAATCAGGGGGCGCTTATTGATGATGCGCACAAGCACCCATCTCCTGCTATGTTCCATTTGGCACCAGTTGCATCAAAAAGGTTCAGGGATATTTTTAGGAGCTAGGTTGTTTATCTCCTTGCAAGGGAATATGAGGGGGAAATGTTCAAATCAACAACTGGTGAAGGTAATGTTAGCATCAGCGGTTATGTACATCTCTTTGTCTAACAAGCAGTTTATGGTCACATCACATGGGGTTGTGGTGACAAATAACCAGTCAGAACAGAATGTTCCGGAGCGTTGCCCTGTGGTTCCCTGGGGATCCCTCTCAACCCTCTTATATCCCCGTCTGGCTGAAGGGCTGACTGGAGAGGGTTGGGTAGGGAAGATCTGTCTGGCTGAAGGGCTGACTGGAGAGGGTTGGGTAGGGAAGATCTGTCTGGCTGAAGGGCTGACTGGAGAGGGTTGGGTAGGGAAGATCTGTCTGGCTGAAGGGCTGACTGGAGAGGGTTGGGTAGGGAAGATCTGTCTGGCTGAAGGGCTGACTGGAGAGGGTTGGGTAGGGAAGATCTGTCTGGCTGAAGGGCTGACTGGAGAGGGTTGGGTAGGGAAGATCTGTCTGGCTGAAGGGCTGACTGGAGAGGGTTGGGTAGGGAAGATCTGTCTTGCTGAAGGGCTGACTGGAGAGGGTTGGGTAGGGAAGATCTGTCTGGCTGAAGGGCTGACTGGAGAGGTTTAGGTAGGGAAGATCTGTCTGGCTGAAGGGCTGACTGGAGAGGTTTAGGTAGGGAAGTTCTGTCTAGCTGAAGGGCTGACTGGAGAGGGTTGGGTAGGGAAGATCTGTCTAGCTGAAGGGCTGACTAGAGAGGTTTAGGTAGGGAAGATCTGTCTGGCTGAAGGGCTGACTGGAGAGGTTTAGGTAGGGAAGATCTGTCTGGCTGAAGGGCTGACTGGAGAGGGTTGGGTAGGGAAGATCTGTCTGGCTGAAGGGCTGACTGGAGAGGTTTAGGTATGGAAGATGTGTCTGGCTGAAGGGCTGACTGGAGAGGGTTGGGTAGGGAAGATCTGTCTGGCTGAAGGGCTGACTGGAGAGGTTTAGGTAGGGAAGATCTGTCTGGCTGAAGGGCTGACTGGAGAGGGTTGGGTAGGGAAGATCTGTCTGGCTGAAGGGCTGACTGGAGAGGTTTAGGTAGGGAAAATCTGTCTGGCTGAAGGGCTGACTGGAGAGGTTTAGGTAGGGAAGATCTGTCTGGCTGAAGGGCTGACTGGAGAGGGTTGGGTAGGGAAGATATGTCTGGCTGAAGAGCTGACTGGAGAGGTTTAGGTATGGAAGATCTGTCTGGCTGAAGGGCTGACTGGAGAGGGTTGGGTAGGGAAGATCTGTCTGGCTGAAGGGCTGACTGGAGAGGTTTAGGTAGGGAAGATCTGTCTGGCTGAAGAGCTGACTGGAGAGGGTTGGGTAGGGAAGATCTGTCTGGCTGAAGGGCTGACTGGAGAGGTTTAGGTAGGGAAGATCTGTCTGGCTGAAGGGCTGACTGGAGAGGTTTGGGTAGGGAAGATCTGTCTGGCTGAAGGGCTGACTGGAGAGGGTTGGGTAGGGAAGATCTGTCTGGCTGAAGGGCTGACTGGAGAGGGTTGGGTAGGGAAGATCTGTCTGGCTGAAGGGCTGACTGGAGAGGGTTGGGTAGGGAAGATCTGTCTGGCTGAAGGGCTGACTGGAGAGGTTTAGGTAGGGAAGATCTGTCTGGCTCAAGGGCTGACTGGAGAGGGTTGGGTAGGGAAGATCTGTCTGGCTGAAGGGCTGACTGGAGAGGTTTAGGTAGGGAAGATCTGTCTGGCTGAAGGGCTGACTGGAGAGGGTTGGGTATAATCTGGCTGAATAATCTAGCCCTACTGCAGAGCTAGACGCAATGAAATGTATAGTGACAATCAGAATTTCCACTAACTCCATTCATTTGAAATTGTATTTAGACATTACAGTGTCTATATCTGATTTGGTTGTTCTAAAATAAGGCCTCTGCTTATAGCAACAAGAGTTTTCCCATTGTGGGTTTTCGCGTAGAGGGACAGACGTCACGCGAGCCATGTTGGCACCGGGATGATGACCATACATGCGTGTGTGCCCGACAGTCCGACGTCAGTCTCCTGGTAGAAAACCTCGGCGCTGTATTTCTGTCTGCCTGCGTCACTCCCAGTGGACTGCATCATTTCAGCTGCACCTCAAATGACAGGCTTCTGATGCAGATAAATAAAGGGAAGGCTACTGTGGTGTAACATCTAAAGGCCAAGTGTATTAAAACAGTGCTTGGGAGGAAGGGAAGGTAGGAGGGAATTCTAAATTGATATGAAAATATCCTAAAGGGCTAACACTGAGGGGACCTATGGTAGTTCTGCATGCTACAGTGCATCCTGGTAGGATTCTTTCCATTTTGTATGAGACAACTTAGGAAATGAGGTGATTGAACTATGGATATTGTCTGTTGTTTTCATTGTATGGATCTCTGTTCACTTTGGGCCAAATTCTGATGTCAACTGATGAATGACATGAAAGACTGAGTTATGTACATAGATCAAGTCTTCATTTGGCCCCTAGGCTGTGTATAGACAGGTAAACCAAATCGGATATTATTTTCACTAATTGGTATTTTGACCAATCAGATCAGCTCTGAAAAAGATCTGCTGTGAAAAGATCTGATGTAATTGGTCAAAAGACCAATTAGCGGAAAAAACATCAGAATTGGGCTGCCTGTGTAAACACAGCCTTAGTGAATTGCCTTTCTGAAATGGACCCAAACAATTATCAAACACAAGACATTAGCACTTACTGACTTTTGTAGTATTTGTCCCAGTTCATGTGAACTGTGCCACTTTCGGGAATATCTTTCAGCTTAATCTCTTGCTCCATCAGTTAACTGTAGTAGGTGACTCATTGAGGGCGAAAAGTCTATTCAAAAAGCATGCTAATGCAGCCCAGTTCCTAACTAGTTAGCATGTAAGGCCTAGCTTCTTGAACAGCGACGCTAATGCAAAGTGGGAAGCAAAAAGGGCCTCTAAAAACAAGCCTAGCAGCGGGATGCTGTTTGATGTGTTAATTTTCTTGAATGAGACAAACGAGGGAGAAAGGTCACAAGGGTACCCCCAACAAGAAGCCTGTTGTATCGCCCAGATCACAGAACCAATGGTTAGCAGTTAGCCAAACAAGAGAGTAGAAAGTGGATACTAAAGGATGAACAGATCTGGTTTATTCGCCCTCATGCTTGGTAGCCTAGACTATGGTGGATATCGGACATTTTTTAGGTTGGTAGTTACTGATATACAGGAACACATATGGGAAAATATGCTTTTCAAAGTATGTCTCCAAAATTGGTAAACATTTTGGGGGCATGGTAGCCTTATCATCACTGAAGCAAAGGTTCCTTTATAGCAATGTTATTTATATCTAATTGATACTGTGCTGTTCTGTGCACTCAACCAGTTTTCATGTGTGCTTCTTTACCACAAACGTCTGTTTTGTTTGTTGACACGACCAATCAAAGTGTATGGACTGTATTGTGTGTCTCCAAATAACATGGTACTTCAATTGGTCCTTCCGTTTCCTAGAATACTTGGTTGGAACTCTGTTATTAACAGTGGCTAAGTCTGCCCCCTTGCAGCAGATTCTGTCTCTGTCTGATAGCTATCTGGTAGCATATGTAATGAGGAGAAGACAGAGGTCTGAGCTCTATTCAAAAACAAGTGCACTTAGAACAGTGTTTCCCAACACCAGTCCGAGTACATCAGATAGATAGATAGCCCTGACAGAGCTCTCTGACATCACATCACTAGCATGTACTAGCAAGTACTACCTCACAGGGAGAGACAGGACAAAAGAACAGAACTTTCCAAGTGAGGGTGGGGGGGGATTAGCTGGCAGTGATTTCCTACAATGACATTTGAACTCCTGAAATGGGCCACTGTCACCCCATTGGTAATTACCTGCCAGTCAGAGCACCCGAGAGAGAGAGAGAGAGAGAGAGAGAGAGCACCCGAGAGAGAGAGAGAGAGAGAGAGAGAGAGAGAGAGAGAGAGAGAGAGAGAGAGAGAGAGAGAGAGAGAGAGAGAGAGAGAGAGAGAGAGAGAGAGAGAGAGAGAGAGAGAATGTAAAAGAGAGATGGGTGGGAAGAAGCGAGAGAACAAGACCGAGAGGGAGAAATAGGACGAGAGTGAGTGAGACGGAGAGAGAAAGACAAGGAGAGAGGGGTTTGTAATGAGGGCTCTGAAACAGAGGGAAAGTCATTCAGTCAGAGGCAGGCAGGAAGCAGAGACCCTGTTTCCTCTAGTAATGACAGCAATTTCAGAGCAGAGCATTAGCGTGGGCTTTTAGCTGGGAGCTGCCATTGTGTTCCACTTTAGGGGCCTAATACTGCATCCATGCTAGCCTAGCAGTTCTATGAGACAAATTGCTAGGGATGCAACAGTCCATACTTTGTCTAGACAGGGGATTGCAAACAATAAAGAAGGAGATGACAGAGACGGCGAGAGACAATATGAGAGAAAAAGCTCAGATAAGTCCCTACCATTGATTAAAAGTGTCATCAGAGGAATGAATGGGATGGTTTCTCATGCCTAGTTTCCATCATGCGACTTACCTCCGGTGTTTTACTCAAAAGGATCAGACTTTCAAACACCAAGCCTGAGATACACCCCACGGAGGGAGAGGATAGAGTTTGAATGGTGCTCCCAATGCACATTAGGCTGTTCAATGGTAATATAGATTTAGTTTTGTTCATAAAAACTATCCACATGGGCTTCAAACCTGCATCCTTACATGATTAGAACAGAGAGTTCTATCTCGTCCCCAAATGCCTCAGTGTTGCCTGTCCTGGTCCTGTCCTCCTCAGCGACAGACGGGGCTCTCCCTTGGTCTCTCAAACACACACGTCTTGTCCTCCATGACAGACTGGCCGCACTCCGTCAGCGTACAGAGGGGTTAACCTCTGACCTAGCAGCTTGGCAGAGGAGCAGCTTCCTGTCTGTGCCCTTGTGGGGTAATCGATTTGTGGCTGCAACGCCATCTGTGTGTGTGTGTGTGTGTGTGTGTGTGTGTGTGTGTGTGTGTGTGTGTGTGTGTGTGTGTGTGTGTGCGTGCGTATATATATAGGACAGACAGATGCAATGACCTAGAGAAATCAGCGTCTTCAGGTAGATCGCTCACGCCTCACAGTTCATGGAAGACTTAACTGCCTGTCTAGCTATTCACTACCACTAAGCTATGAAAAAGGCTGAGGAAAATTGGTCTATCATCATTTTATTCCTGGACAATAGCAATAGAAAGAGATGTAGAGATGTTTTATAAGCGCTATTTGGTAAAGAAAAAAACGAAAGTATTTTATGACAAATTGAATTTACCCACTATTTTTAATTCAATTTACCCCTCATTATTTTCAATGTATCCAAAGCTGTGGTACATTTTCATTTTCAAGATACACTACATGGCCAAAAGTCGTCGAACATCTCATTCCAAAATCATGGGCATTAATATGGAGTTGGTCCCCCCTTCTGCTGCTACAACAGCCTCCACTCTTATGGGAAGGCTTTCCACTAGATGTTGGAACATTGCTGCGGGTCTTGCTTCCGTTCAGCCACAAGAGCATTAGTGAGGTCGGGCACTGATGTTGGGCGATTAGGCCTGGCTCACAGTCGGCGTTCCAATTCATCCCAAAGGTGTTCGATGGGGTTGAGGTCAGGGCTCTGTGCAGGCCGGGCATTGTCATGCTGAAACAGGAAAGGTCCTTCCCCAAACTGTTGCTACAAAGTTGGAAGCACAGAATCGTCTAGAATGTCATTGTATGCCGTAGCGTTAAGATTTCCCTTCACTGGAACTAAGCGGCCTAGCCTGAACCATGAAAAACAGCCGCAGACCATTATTCCTCCCCCACCAAACTTTACAGTGGGCACAAAATTCAATATCTCTCTAAACTAAATTAATGACTATACTTCCTCAAGGCAGGGTACTCATTTTGATGAAGACCCTACGATTTTCTATAGCCACAATTTCTCTGGTAAAAACCTCAGTTTCTATAGCGAGTCAGGAGACAAATGAAGCTACTCCATTATGGACCGTTCAGTGGCTATTTGGCTCTCTCCAATGAGAGGGTGTTCTGTCATGGCTGTCTGTCTCAGTCCTCATCGCCTATCTCATTATGGCTGCCGTATGAATCTCTCTCCTGTTCTGCCTGACCTGCTAATGGTGGCGGGTATAAGAAAGAGAGCGTCACTTCAGGGACTGAATAGTCGGTACAGTGAGGTATCATTATTCTCAAAAGGGCGACTGTAGCTATTCACAGGCAAAATTCCATCTTGGCTTGTTTGACAATGGAAGGGTATTATGGCTGAACAGCATTTAGACCCATAGGGGCAAGAGCCATGCAGGTAATGTACAATGACTGTGGTTCGCAGGTGTTCAATTCAACAATACAGACTGTATTGGAGCACAGTCAGAGGCCAGAGATGTATTAGGTGGTCCTACCTCTTAAACGCTCACCTTATTACCTTTAGTGCTACGGTTGTTGTTAACTCTTGCCCCAGGGCATAGCTGACACTATGAGAACATGGCGTCACTGAAAGACCATTGACAGACATCTCTTTTCCTTATATATAGCGTCTATTTATTCTATAGAGCCCTGTGTGTTTACACCTTCCTTGGTAAAAGGACTCATTCTACTCTAACTTACCTCCCCAGGACTTCACACACAGTGTCACGCTCAAGGGTCCATATTCTTTTGACAAGCTCTGGCGTGCTCGTGTGTCAGAGAGGGAGCACATCCGCTTGTAAACACACACACACAGGCACACAAACGCACGTCGAGCCATTGTGTTTGCATTATAGATCTGTGGCGGACAACAGCGGCTCCGGATACCTGCAGGTAATCATTGGGCAATGTATTTGAAGCGATACAAGCACCGATTGATTGTCTTCAACCTGTCTGTCTGTCTGACTGTCTGATGCTCCCAGGAAGTCAAAGCAGACAGTCTTTCTGTGAAGCAATGCCTCAACAATAACATTAATAACAATAACAATACCTAGCTACTTATCATTCTTAGAAAATGCAGCAGGCAAGAAGAACAGACAGATACTGAAGTTACCACCAGGGAGTCCAGGATGAGGGCGTTTACATTCACTCTACCTACATATTCTGTCCCTATGCTGAACCTCAACATCAGAGGAGGCTGGTGGGAGGAGCTATAGGAGGACGGGCTCATTGTAATGGCTGGAATGTAATAAATGGAACGGTATAAAACACATCAGACATATTGAAACCACATGTTTAACTCCGTTCCATGTATTCCATTCTAGCCATGACAATGAGCCCGTCCTCCTATAACTCCTCCCACCAGCCTCCTCTGGTCGACATACATTAGCAGACGTGTGGGTATAAAACAGACATTCTGTGTGGGTGAAGTACTCTTTCTTTCCTCTAGGTTTGACAACCCTACTCTAATTCTGTGTCTGTCTATACAACATTATACACAGGGTAATACTATAAAAGTAACTGTCCATAGACTAAACAATAATTTAAAACACATTAGGAGCTGAAAGTTGTTTATCCCGTCTGTGAATCTTTGATAAATGAGTGTTCCTCGACAGCCTTCTGTGGCTTAATGTCAAATTAATGTGTTGTTTTTTTGCCTATTACCTTGGTGACACACAATGGATGGGAACTAATTACATTTCCGGAAAAAGAGGGAAATAAAAAAAGGTTTTTCTCTTTATTCAATTTGCATTGAATGGAGTTAATGTTATTTATTTCATCTCAGGGCCTCCCTCAGTAAGGAGAATACAGACTAGATCAGAGAATAAGAGCATGTTGTTCCGGTGATTGTCTCAGAGCTGAAGAGGAGGTGTCTCAGAGCTGTGTCTCAGAGCTGTGTCTCAGAGCTGTGTCTCAGAGCTGAAGAGGAGGTGTCTCAGAGCTGTGTCTCAGAGCTGTGTCTCAGAGCTGTGTCTCAGAGCTGAAGAGGAGGTGTATCAGAGCTGTGTCTCAGAGCTGAAGAGGAGGTGTCTCAGAGCTGTGTCTCAGAGCTGAAGAGGAGGTGTATCAGAGCTGTGTCTCAGAGCTGAAGAGTAGGTGTCTCAGAGCTGTGTCTCAGAGCTGAAGAGGAGGTGTCTCAGAGCTGTGTCTCAGAGCTGAAGAGGAGGTGTCTCAGAGCTGTGTCTCAGAGCTGTGTCTCAGAGCTGAAGAGGAGGTGTATCAGAGCTGTGTCTCAGAGCTGAAGAGTATGGTTTATTTGCAATGTACCAGCATTCATGTTCTCGTGTCTCAGAGCTGTGTCTCAGAGCTGAAGAGTATGGTTTATTTGCAATGTACCAGCATTCATGTTCTCGTGTCTCAGAGCTGTGTCTCAGAGCTGAAGAGGAGGTGTATCAGAGCTGTGTCTCAGAGTTGTGTCTCAGAGCTGAAGAGTAGGTGTCTCAGAGCTGTGTCTCAGAGCTGAAGAGTAGGTGTCTCAGAGCTGTGTCTCAGAGCTGAAGAGGAGGTGTATCAGAGCTGTGTCTCAGAGCTGAAGAGTAGGTGTCTCAGAGCTGTGTCTCAGAGCTGAAGAGGAGGTGTATCAGAGCTGTGTCTCAGAGCTGTGTCTCAGAGCTGAAGAGGAGGTGTATCAGAGCTGTGTCTCAGAGCTGTGTCTCAGAGCTGTGTCTCAGAGCTGAAGAGGAGGTATCTCAGAGCTGTGTCTCAGAGCTGAAGAGGAGGTATCTCAGAGCTGTGTCTCAAAGCTGAAGAGGAGGTGTATCAGAGCTGTGTCTCAGAGCTGTGTCTCAGAGCTGTGTCTCAGAGCTGAAGAGGAGGTGTCTCATAGCTGTGTCTCAGAGCTGTGTCTCAGAGCTGTGTCTCAGAGCTGTGTCTCAGAGCTGTGTCCCAGAGCTGAAGAGGTGGTGTCTCAGAGCTGTGTCTCAGAGCTGAAGAGGAGGTGTATCAGAGCTGTGTCTCAGAGCTGAAGAGTAGGTGTCTCAGAGCTGTGTCTCAGAGCTGAAGAGGAGGTGTCTCAGAGCTGTGTCTCAGAGCTGAAGAGGAGGTGTCTCAGAGCTGTGTCTCAGAGCTGAAGAGGAGGTGTATCAGAGCTGTCTCAGAGCTGAAGAGGAGGTGTATCAGAGCTGTGTCTCAGAGCTGAAGAGTAGGTGTCTCAGAGCTGTGTCTCAGAGCTGAAGAGGAGGTGTATCAGAGCTGTGTCTCAGAGCTGTGTCTCAGAGCTGAAGAGGAGGTGTCTCAGAGCTGTGTCTCAGAGCTGAAGAGTAGGTGTCTCAGAGCTGTGTCTCAGAGCTGAAGAGGAGGTGTATCAGAGCTGTGTCTCAGAGCTGAAGAGTAGGTGTCTCAGAGCTGTGTCTCAGAGCTGAAGAGGAGGTGTATCAGAGCTGTGTCTCAGAGCTGAAGAGGAGGTGTCTCAGAGCTGTGTCTCAGAGCTGTGTCTCAGAGCTGAAGCGGAGGTATCTCAGAGCTGTGTCTCAGAGCTGAAGAGGAGGTGTATCAGAGCTGTGTCTCAGAGCTGTGTCTCAGAGCTGTGTCTCAGAGCTGAAGAGGAGGTGTATCAGAGCTGTGTCTCAGAGCTGTGTCTCAGAGCTGTGTCTCAGAGCTGTGTCTCAGAGCTGTGTCTCAGAGCTGAAGAGGAGGTGTCTCAGAGCTGTGTCTCAGAGCTGAAGAGGAGGTGTCTCAGAGCTGTGTCTCAGACCTGAAGAGGAGGTGTCTCAGAGCTGTGTCTCAGAGCTGAAGAGGAGGTGTCTCAGAGCTGTGTCTCAGAGCTGAGGAGGAGGTGTCTCAGAGCTGTGTCTCAGAGCTAAAGAGGAGGTATCTCAGAGCTGTGTCTCAGAGCTGAAGAGAAGGTATCTCAGAGCTGTGTCTCAGAGCTGAAGAGGAGGTATCTCAGAGCTGTGTCTCAGAGCTGAAGAGGAGGTATCTCAGAGCTGTGTCTCAGAGCTGAAGAGGAGGTGTCTCAGAGCTGTGTCTCAGAGCTGTGTCTCAGAGCTGAAGAGGAGGTGTCTCAGAGCTGTGTCTCAGAGCTGAAGAGGAGGTGTCTCAGAGCTGTGTCTCAGAGCTGAAGAGGAGGTGTCTCAGAGCTGTGTCTCAGAGCTGTGTCTCAGAGCTGAAGAGGAGGTGTCTCAGAGCTGTGTCTCAGAGCTGAAGAGGAGGTGTCTCAAGGGGATTGTTGTGTTTTTCTTACCTGTACATGTTCCTTTCTACAGTATACCTTGAGTCTGTTTCCTTCTGAGGTGAAATCCAGGGTGGAACATTGCGGAGAATGCAGACTGGTTACTGAAAATAACAAACCTTTTTTTAGATTCTTTCTAAACGGTGACTTTTCAAGGGTTTGGTGTGAAAGTTTTCCTTACCTGGAATTCTTCAGAAATACTTTGTCAATTTCCTTCTGAGATCAAATCAATTCATGGTGGAATTCAAATAAATTCTGTTGGAGTTCATTATTACCTTTCAATTATTGTCTGATTGAAGTAGGAGCGCATATGATTAGGTGAATGAACTCACGGGCCAATCAACCCCTTCAATCAATCAAGTCTAGGGGGAGAACCAGAGACGAGACTGCTGGACTGAACTAGGCCCTTTTTCTCAAAAGCATCCATTGAGCTCAATGTTTCTAACGACGAACTTAGCCTTAAGATGCTTTTTGAGAAACATGACGCTAGACTTGAACACTGCTCCTGATCTTTATGCTGTATGAAAGACAATCTGAGGAAGATTTAACCACGCAAGCATGAAACATGTGACTGGAAATGTTGGAAAGAGACTCGGGGTGAAGGAGCGCACAGTTCCATTCACACCACAGACAGGCAAAGAGTAGGAGGTGTGTTTGTGCGCGCGTGCACGTGTGCAATGCGTGTGGTGGTAGCAGTGAATGTGTGGGAATGTGTTAAGTCTGCCATCCTCTTGGTGTCTTGGCAGCCACAACGCACCGCGCCATGTGCAGCCAAGCCAGGACGTCTCTGTGTCTCCGTATCAGTGTCTCATTTAATACAGTCCAGATGTATGTGATGTATTAAGCCCTGGTCTCAGTCACTGGCTGACACCCATGCATGATGTTTCCTGTCTCCACAACAGTAGGCCACAGGGGTGGATGTAGCCCAGGAAACGTGGGTGTTCATTCTCTCTCTCTCTCTCTCTCTCTCTCTCTCTGTCTCTCTCTCTCTCTCTCTCTGAAGAATCCTCTTCTCATTCAGTGAGAATGTAAGACCCGTCTCAGGCACCAGAACCCTGCCAACAGTCTGCCCGATCCGCCTCCAATCCACCATTGCCAACACTCATTATCCAAAGCGCTGTTGCTCGCTCAGCCAGTGGAGGATAGAGATCCACAATCCCCAACTTTTCCTTGTTCTTTGAGCGTTTCCCAGGATGTCTTCATTAACTGTTGAGCAAACTGATACTACGTCAACGTAGCCCGATACAGGGAATTACGTTTTTCCACAAGTATGGGAGATTGTTCTCTCTTGAGAGAGGAGTCTATTTCCGTCATGTCATGTATGGTTTATTTGCAATGTACCAGCATTCATGTTCTCGTTTGAGGTTTGTTCTTGGAGGCAGACAGACATCCAGCACAGAACATAGAGTCCAGCACCTCTCTCTCTCTCTCTCTCCCACACACACACACACACACATCTCGTGTTGAGGCCCTTTGATCAGAGCTGTCAAGCGGCCATTATCATGCACGTCATTGTACATGACCTGGAGGCACTGTCGTTATCATAAATCATGTGGTCTTCTTCTTCGTTGGTTTGGCGTCCTGCCGCTGACCAGCGTTTCCTTAATTATACATTCTAAAAGCATACTAGGAGATCCAGGCAGCTTCATAGCATAGATGTGTTTACATACTCGTATTAAAAGAGCTGCTGCACCTTGTAGAGTTTGCTAGGCTTGCTAAGGGTACAGCTGACACAGTTGCTCTCAGCAACAGGATTCATAGGAAGTGGTGGTTTCTTTGGCTGACTCAATGTAAATGAATGTCAATCTTTGAACAACTTAATGTAAATGATGCAGTACAGTGGTTTCTCTAACTGCAGCCCACAACAGCGGTGCAAGTTTTGGGCAGGAGTAGCCAATTTGTGTTAAGATGGTTAAGTGCAGTTTCTCTGCCTACCTCAATGTACTGTCCACCACACCCTTGTTCTGGTCTGTGAAGCCCATTGTATTGGATCTAGTCCTAACATGTTTGAACAGTCTGCCCTGCCTGTCTATGTCCTGTCTTTCTAGGTCTGCCCTGCCTCTCTATGTCCTTTCTTTCTATCTGTTGTTGGTTCCGTTTTTCTGTGCTACGTTTTATTTACTTAACAAATAAGGAACACTCAAAATGTGCACTTATAAATCATAACAATTTTAATCAAAATACAGCTGTAGACAGAAGTCAAAGACCAAACATCACATATACAACTGATGTCTCTCATGAGTTCTGCCCCATAGGAAAAGTCCAAGTTGCTTTTATCATGCTTGTAGTCAACCCCCTGTGATGTCATTACCTGCTCCTCCTCAGACCAAGCCCATGCATATACAGCTATACAAACTTGCAAGAGATACAATAGTTCCAATGTTTTCTAAGGCCTCAGCAGTAAAAGCCCACTCCCCCAAGTTGATTTATAGAGGTATCTTATCTCTTCTACTCCCCTACAGGGTTCTGTGTTTAACTTTGAAACACTTTCTCACAGACTCCCCATTTCTTTATAATAGGCAGAGACTTAAAGACTGTGGAACAATTCTAAAACCTTACAATGAATATATAAATATTGTTAGTCTGCAGTCTAGGACCCTATAAATGTAGAGGAGGAGGGGTCCCATAGCCCCTCCCCTTCTATTAATACAACATATTATAATCAATTATTATAATACATCAACTATTTGGTGCAGCCCTATCATGACCCCAATTTGACCCCATCACTGTGCAACGCCGACGATGCACAACTTTACATTTCTGTGTCACCAGAGGATTTTTAGATCCAGAGATAAATGATTACACTGTATTAGGGATAGAAATACTTGGATGGCTCACAACTTCCTCCAGGTAAATCAGGACAAGACTGAGGTACTTATTATTGGAGCCAAAGCACAGAGAGAGAATCTGGATAAAACACCAGGGAAAAAACCTAGGTGTCATTTTAGATTCTGAACTCAATTTTGAATTAGGAATGTGACCAAAAAAGGTTTCTACCACATAAGGAACATTACCAAGGTGCGGTCGTTTCTATATCATGCTGATACAGAGAGACTCATCTATGCTTTTATTACAAGCAGGCTTGACTACTGTAATGCTCTCCTGTCTGGTCTACTCAAGAAAGCCATTGGTCAACTGCAAAACATACAGAATGCTGCAGCATGAGTACTGACCAAGACCAGATGGAGAGAAGACATTACACCGGTTTTAAGGTCTCTGCACTGGCTGCCTGTGAGTTTTAGAATTCATTTGAAGATTCTTCTATTGGTTTTTAAATCAATCCAAGATTGCGAACCCCAATATGTCAGACATGTTTTTAAGGTATGTACCCAGTAGGTTCCTCAGGTCCTCTGGCCCTGGCCTTTTAACTATCCCAAAGCCTAGGACCAAGAGGCATGGAGAGGCAGCCTTTAGTTATTATGCCCCCAGCCTCTGGAACAGCCTGCCAGAGAACCTGAAGGAGGCTGAAACTGTGGATATATTTAAAAGAGATCTTAGAACACAGCTTTTCAGCTTTGCTTTTCCTTAGGGTGCTTTTTAGTCTTTCGGTTTTAAATTGTTATTTTGTTTTTGTTTTTGATCCTCTTATGTTTCTTGTGTAGTAAACATTTCAGTTTTTCTTTTCATTGTTTATTTGTTTTTTTCCTGTGCAGTGCATTGAGTTGTCTGAAATGTGTTATATAAAGCTTGATTTGGTTTTATTCGATATCTCTGCCCTACCTGTCTATATCCTGTCTTTCTAGCTCTAGTCTTGCCATGTTATGACAGTCTGCCCTGCCTGTCTATGTGCTGTCTTCCTATCTCTGCCCTGCCTGTCTATGTCCTGACTTTCTATCTCTGTCCTGCATGTCTATGTGATGTCTTTCTATCTCTGCCCTACCTGTCTATGTCCTGCTTTCTATCTCTGCCCTATCTGTCTGTGTTGTTTTTCTATCTCTCCCCTGCATGTCTATGTCCTGTCTTTCTATCTCTGCCCTGCATGTCTATGTCCTGTCTTTCTATCTCTGCCCTACCTGTCTATGTGCTGTCTTTCTATCTCTGCCCTACCTGTCTATGTGCTGTTTCTATCTCTCCCTTTGAAGTTCACAAGCTTTCCTTTCAACACTCTTGATGTAATCGTCATTAATAGCCGAAACTCCCTCCATCTGCTTTCACTCAGGGTGTACGTCCTAAATGCCACCCTATTCCCTATATAGTGCACTACTTTTGATCAGATGCCCACGGGTCCTGGTCAAAAGTAGTGCACTATATGGGGAATAGGATGCTATTTGGGACGCAAGCCAGGGATCTCAGCTCATAATAATGACTCGTTGATCAAGTCCCTGAGGTATCAAGTATGATATTAATACGCTAGCTTTCAACACTGCCGTCGCGAATAAAAGCGCCCTAGTCTTTTTCATTAGCGGCCAATTACAAAATCCTGTCAGAAAGTAGAACAGATCCCCTTATTCACCCATCACACACACACACTTATTCACCTTAAATGAATTAATTGAGACTGCTGAAGAGGTGAAACCCATACAGCCCCCAAGAATGAGCAGGAAAGCGAGACAAGAGTTTAAAAAAAATATATTCTCCATATAAAAGAAATATGAACATCACAAATGCAGGAGAAATGTCTACACTAATTATAGTGTCATACCTCATATGTATTGGTGAGCCGTTTGTTTTCAGTTGGAGAGGAAAACCTCAAAATCAATAGTTACCACACGGTCCAGTATCTATACTGAACAAAAATATTTAAACGCAACATGCAACAATTTCAAAGATTTTGCTGAGTTGCAGTTCCTATACGGAAATCAGTCAATTGAAATCAATTCATTAGGCCCTAATCTATGGATTTCACATGACTGGGCAGGGGTGCAGCCACTGTGGCTCTGAGAGGGCATAGGCCCACCCACTTGGGAGCCCACTGTAGAGCCAGGCACAGATAATCAGAATGAGTTTTTCCCCACAAAAGGGTTTTATTACAGACAGAAATACTCCTCAGCACCCTTTCTTCCTGCCCTCTGACGATCCCGCAAGTGAAGAATGTTGAGGTTCTGGGCTGGCGTGGTTACACGTGGTCTGCGGTTGTGAGGCCTGTTGGACGTACTGCCAAATTCTCTAAAACTACGTTGGAGGCGGCTTATGGTAGAGAAATTAACATTAAATTATCTGGAAACAGCTCTGGTGGACATTCCTGCAGTCAGCATGCCAATTGCACGCTCCCTTAAAACTTGAGACATCTGTGGCATTGTGTTGCATGACAAAACGGCACATTTTACAATGGCCTTTTATTGTCCCCAGCACAAGGTGCACCTGTGTAATGATCATGCTGTTTAATCAGCTTGTTTATATGACACACCTGTCAGGTGGATGGATTATCTTGGCAAAGGAGAAAATGCTCACTAACAGGGATGTAAACAAATTTGTGCACAAAACTTGAGAGAAATACGCTTTTTGTGTGAATGGAAATTTCTGGGATATTTTCTTTCAGCTCATGAAACCAACGCTTCACATGTTGAGTTTTTATTTTTGTTTCAGTATAGCAGTCAAACAGCATTTTGCATGTAAGAAACCTCATTACCCTGTTGGACTGGGACTATAATGAAAAGGTGCTAATGAGGGGTCATGAAAAGGTCAAACTAATCTATTCTCTTGATAAACCTCTGCTTCTGACCTCTGACCTTTCCCATCAGCCCTGAGATAACACGCCATTGGTCACAATGTATAGTTAATGCCGTGATGACATTGCCTGATGAGCATTTTTGCTATACCCGCAATAACATCTGCTAAATGTGTGTATGTGACCAATACAATTTGATTTGACTCGCCCTGAATTTTATTCCGCTGCTCTATTGATCTCTACATTCATTCAGTCTGAATTTGCCATCCTAGAAGTTGTTTGTGTGACTTCAAAATAAGGGGACGTTGCACAAAACAAATGAATCAGTGATTGGTTAGAGATGATCCAATCAACAGTGGTGTAAAGTACTTAAGTAGTACTTTAAAGTACTTTAAAGTATTTTTACTTAAGTAATTTTTTAGGGTATCTGTACTTCACTTTATTATTTATATTTTTGCCAACTTTTACTTCACTACATTCCGAAAGAAAATAATGTACTTTTTACTGCATGCATTTTCCCCAAAACACCCAAAAGTACATTTTGACAGGAAAATGGTCAAATTCACACTCTTAACAAGGGAACATCCCTGGTCATCCCTACTGTCTCCGATCTGGCAGACTCATTAAACACAAATGCTTTGTTTGTAAATTATGTCTGAGTGTTGGAGTGTACCCCTGGCTATCCGTCTATTAAAAAAGTGATACAATTGGGCTGTCTGGTTTGCTTAATATAAGGAATTTGAAATGATTTATACTTTTACTTTTGATACTTAAGTACATTTAAGCTATTACATTTACTTTTGATACTTAAGTATATTTTAAACCAAATACTTTTAGGCTTTTACTCAAGTAGTATTTTACTGGGTGACTTTCACTTGAGTCATTTTCTATTAAGGTATCTTTACTTTTACTCAAGTATGACAATTGAGTACTTTTTCCACCACTGCCAATCGGAGTATCAAAGTTGATAACGTCATCATGTAGGCTGGCTCTGATCCAATCCATCGGTTTCTGGGACCAATCAGAACGGTCAGAATGTGCTTGCATTCTAGAAATCGTAGGGCAGGGAGGCAAATCCAGACGCATCGTGGAGAAGAAATGTCAGTTTGGCCAGAGCCATGTGGATGGGTATTCAGGCAAGTGATGTCACAACCCGCCATAAAAGTTCCTTAAACCTTAAATAACTGAGTGACATAACTCATGCTCTTGAAACCGTGGCTACACTCTTAGAAAAAAAGTGCTATCTAGAACATTAAATGGTTCTTCGGCTGTCCCCGTAGGAGAACTCTTTTTGGTTCCAGGTAGAACCCTTTCCACAAAAAGGGTTCTCCTATGGGGACAGCTGAAGAACCCTTTTGGAACTCTTTTTTCTAAAAGTGTAAGATGGCAAGTGCCCCTAAGTAGTGGCCAAGTGGGCAAGTAAGAGTGTCATCCTAAATCAGACAGTAATATATAACTACAGTACTATACTACTATACCAGGAGTGAGGTCGACCACAGTCATTAGTATTCTCTCATTGAATACAAGTTGGAGAAAAACTGTTTCCCCCCAGGGTGAGGTATGCTGATGAATGTATATTAACATAGATGTCTTGGGAATCATCTAGCGATATGTTACAGATGGTGATATAATTAGTGTCCTTGTATTGGAGGCACTTCTCCCTGTAATTGCTGAATGGCCTTTCTCTCTCTCTCTCTACCTCTCTCTCCCTTCCTCTCTCTCTCGTAGGCCTCGTCATCCCTCTCTCTTCCTCTCTGTCTCTTTCTCCTCATCTCTTCCTTTCTGTGTACCTCAGGCCTCTCTTTATTTCTCTCTCTCCCTTCCTGTCTCTCTGCTGGAGTCGTGAGCTGTGCTCCAGAAGGGTTTGTTCTGCCCTGGCTGTGGCGCTCGCCTCTTCAGGAACTGTCAGTAGCACTGTTTCCCTGCCAAGGCATAGAGGGCAGACACACACACACACACACACACACACACACACACACACACACACACACACACACACACACACACGTCAGGTCACACCCTGTTCTTACATTTTTAAGACAAGCATCGACCCAAGAGTAATATAGTGTACAGTACAAACCCACACAAACACTTACCAGGGCAGTCACGCACTCACCTACTGAAACACACACACACACACACTGCAGTCTGACCAGTCAGGTAGAGAATATTGAGTGAGTAATACAAATTTGAGGGGGAGGACAAATTAGATGACTCATTTCCTCTACGACACACCTCATGTGCTGACCAGCTGGCAAGTGTCTTCACTGACATTTTCATCCTCTCCCTGACCCAGTCTGTAATACGTTTTTAATCTCTATGGGTCTTACCTGGTTAAATAAGAAAATGTGAATGTTTCAAGCAGACCATAGTTTCTGTGCTCAACAACGCCAAGGTAACCTATCTAAATTACTATCGCCACGTAGCACTCACATCTGTAGCCCTGAAATGCTTTCAAAGACGGGTCATGGCTCACATCAACACCATCATCCCAGACATCCTGGACCCACTCCAATTCACATACTGCCCCAAACCGATCCACAGATGATGCCCTCTCTAAATGTGTAGCTATAGAACTTTGAATGAATTCTATTGTGCCGTTTCCGTGTTTTCATGTTTTATGTACCGTCTTGTTAAGCACATGACCAAATTAATTTCCCCCTGGTGGGATAATAAAGTTGATCTGAATCTATTGCACTGCCCTTTCCTACCTGGACAAAAGAACACCCACGTGAGAATGCTGTTCATTGACGACAGCTCAGCGTTCAACACCATAGTGCCCTCCAAGCTCAACACCAAGCTAAGGACCCTGGGACCGAACATCTCCCTCTGCAACTGGATCCTAGACTTCCTGACGGGCCGCCCCCCAGGTGGTGAGAGTAGGCAACAACACATCCGCCACGCTGACCCTCAACACAGGGGCCCCTCAGGGGTGCGTGCTTAGTCCCCTCCTGTACTCCCTATTCACCCACGACATCATTAAGTTTGCTGACGACACGACGGTGGCAGGGCTGATCACTGATGACGAGGCAGCCTATAGGGAGGACAACCTCTCCTTTAACGTCAGCAAGACAAAGGAGCTGATCATGGGTGACAGGAAATGGAGGGCCGAACACGTCCCCATTCACATGGATGGGGCTGTAGAGAAGCAGGTCGAGAGCTTCAAGTTCCTTGGTGTCCACATCCCTAAGGATCTATCATGGTCCAAACACACCAACACTGTCGTGAAGAGGGCACTACAACACCTTTTCCCCCTCAGGAGGCTGAAAAGATTTGGCATGGGCCCTCAGATCCTCCAAAAGTTCTACAGCTGCACCATTGAGAGCATCTTGACTGGTTGCATCACCGCTTGGTATGGCAACTGCTTGGCATCCGACCGCAAATCACTACAGAGGATAGTGTGTACAGCCATGTACATCACTGGGGTCGAGCTTCCTGCCATCCAGGGTCTCTATACCAGGCGGTGTCAGAGGAAGGCCCTAAAAATTGTCAAAGACTCCATCCACCCAAGTCTCTGCTACCACACGACAAGCGGTACCGATCAACCAAGTCTGGAACCAACAGAACCCTGAACAGCTTCTACTCCCAAGCCATAACACTGCTAACTAGTTAGTTAAATAGTTAACCAAATACCTACCTGGACCATCTGCATTGACCCTTTTGCACCAACTCTTTTGTCTCATCACATACGCTGCTGCTACTGTTAACTATCTGTTACTTTATTCCTAGTTATATGAACATATCTACGTTAATTACCTCGTACCCCTGCACATCGATTCAGTACTGGTACCTTGTGTATATAGCCAAGTTATTGTTACTCATTGTGTATCTATTATTACTTTTATTATTACGGGTTTTACTTTTCTATTATTTCTCTATTTTCTTTCTCTCTGTATTGTTGGGAAGGGCCCGTAAGTAAGCATTTAACCGTCAGTCTACACCTGTTGTTTACTAAACATGTGACGTATAACATTTGGTTTGACCTTACTCATCAAACACACACAAGGTTCTCTCATGGACATGTGGTCCTCTATCCTCAGACGCTGTGACTATACATATGTGCGTGTGTTTGTGTGTGCCCTCCCGGTGGCAGTATGTCCTCCTGGCATGTCCCCTGCCTCTCTCCGCCCACGCACGGTTGAGCTGTACAGATGGGCTCCGGCGTAGTGTGAGTGTGTATGCTCATTTCAAGTCTCCCACACAGAGAGAACACACACCTCAGCTTGCTGTTCCACCTCCAAGTTCTCAACTCCAAAAGGTCAGTCAAACTAAACCAGGTGGGTGGACTTAACAGTCCAATAACGACTCAAACTAATCAGTAAACATACGGTGTCTGTGTTCCAAACCGTTGGAGGTACTCAAATGAATCAGTAAACATACTGTCTGTGGACCAAACCATTGGTGACAGCTGCTCTCAAGATGTCCTCTAGTCTTAGTTTGACTGTCAAATGAGTTAATGTACCTCAGCCCTAGAGCTGTTATAGATGGGATGATTGGAAAGCAGGTCACCATAACCGTGTGTTTGTGTGTGTGGGGGTATACCCTAGTAGCCTAACTCCCATCCTAGCTCCAAATGTTACTGCACTTGAGGGCTTTTGGAAAATAGCACAGATGAATTGAGAACGGCCATTCTTTCCCTCGCCATATGTATGCCAACCATTGTGCCCAGTTCTAGATATGCCAGAAGGCCAAGGTCGTCCCTTGTGCGCCAATCAATCATGAATCCCAACAGATCAAAGAGGCTATAAGCCAAGCTGGAGACCGACGGTTACTCTCCTGAGATTAGTGATGCCTGGCATGCCGCTGGGTATACGATCAGCCATGCCTGCCACGCCATACAAGTGAAGGGAAGCGCACGACTGTGAATATGAATGTGTTGGAGCCTTCACATGCAATTGTTCTCAAAATCTAGGCCCTATTCATTAGGCACCAAACGGAAGAAAACGGACTGAAACAGGGAGGGACAACCTGAAGTTCTCCAATAAGAAACGTTCGGTTTAGTCTTCTGTTGCGATGCATTTTGCTACCGTGCGCCCTAATGAACACGACCCGTCTTGTGTCTCGTCTCATTGTGCGGTGCTCTATCAGATGTGATCCTCCATCTTGTCTTTCCTGAACCCAGGAAGTCAAAAACTCATTCTAAAAGGCCAATTAGAGAAATGACAAACCTACCTAGAATCACAATGGGGTTTTCAACATCTTGTTAGAGTCCAACCTTGCCAGGGCAAAAAGAGGGGAAGGTCAGGACAGTCGAACACACACCTCTGGTTTCCCAGCAACAAGGGAGTGTTGGGTGGAGATTGCCCTCATGTCAGCCTCAGTGTGTGTGTCGTGTTCATTCACAACTAGTCTCCATAGGGCCACCCCTAGGTGACAAGATGAACGACTAGCACATCAGCTCCCAAAGGAATCAGGGCTATGTGGTTCTCTATTTATTCCTGTCTAAAATGGCTCTGAGGAACTACATCATATTCCTTTATGGAGCTCTGCTAGTTAGCACTTTCCCCACTAAGGAAAGATACCCAACCCCCCACTGGGGTCTCCCCTGCCTGGGTAAAATAAGTATAGCAGGGCCCCTTAGATGGAGGCTAGCTACGGAGCTGTGTAGCATAGCGTTAGCCTAGCCTAGCACTGGCCTGTTTACAGGCCCTGGTTTTGAGCATCTCCTGGCACTAGTACACTAGTGATCGAACTATTGCTGCAGGGCAGAATTAATGAACAAACGGATGAGAAGGAGCAGGGATCCTCCTTCCTCCCCCTCCATCCCAACTCCTTTACATTAAACCCTTCATCTTTCCCCCTCCTCCACCCTACAAACACAGACCTCATCCCCCCATCAAAACCCATCTATATCACTGTAAAACAGTAGCACCCCTCCCCCTTACCTTCCCACCAAACCTTTCCAGCCCCATCTCTTATTTTATCACCCCTAGCTGGGTCTAGCGTTGCATCCCAAATGCACCCCATTCCCTGCAGAGACCCATGAGCCCTGGTCAAAAGTAGTGCACTATAAGGGGAATAGGGTGCGATTGATCTCTCCTGCTTATTTTACCACCCCTGTCTAACACGCCAGGCTAGGTTTTGTGTGAGTGGATGGGAATAGGATACATCCATCAATGGGCACTGGCTGCAATGCATATATGCAGAGTGAATTACAAGGCAGAGAAATTAATCCTGCCTGGAGGTAGGAGAAAGGGGGGGGGGGGATAGAAGGTAGATTAATAGCTAATAACTTGAAGGAATAGAGCCGATTCATCACGTCCCAAAATGAAGTGCTTTAAGAGTGGCTGTGGATCTACATCAGTGTCTCGTAATGAAGCTACTGTATCTTTGCTATCCACTCAGAAACCTGTCGGCCACAACTCCCATTGGTTGAAATGTACCTGCAGGGAGCATTTTCAGAATGACTTTCCGTTGCTTGCTACCTTTATAGTCTGTCAGTAAAATGAGTGTAGAATGTATGAAACTTGTTCCAGTCCTGTTGCCGGTCTTATAACTATAAATGGTGTCGTCTTGTCTTTATAGGTATGAAACTTAGAAGCTCAAACATTACAAAAACCTTTAGAGATTCATATCAGTAAATATCACCAAATCTTACTAAAATTGCACTCAGGCATATAAGAGTACATCTATTTCCCCCCCCTGTACCCAAATCATCCCATTCTTTAAAAAACAAAATAGAAATCCCAACTACAACCAGTCTGTATGCATCACATCTGCAGTCTCAGATGGAATAGGCATGAAGGGATAAACTTGTCGACAAGAGGGGATACTTCCCCTAGTCTTCATGCCTTTGTAGGCCGTCATTGTAAAACAGGAATTTGTTAACCTCTCTGGGGTATGTGGGACGATTTCGTCCCACCTACGTAACAGCTACTGAAATTCCAGTGGCGCGATTTTTGAATCGTTAGAAATACTATTACTTCAATTTCTCAAACATATGACTATTTTACAGCTATTTAAAGACAAGAATCTCGTTAATCTAACCCCACTGTCCGATTTCAAAAAGGCTTTACAACGAAAGCAAAACATTAGATTATGTCAGCAGAGTGCCCAGCCAGAAAAAATCAGACAGCCATTTTTCAAGCTAGCATATCATGTCACATAAACCCAAACCACAGCTAAATGCAGCACTAACCTTTGATGATCTTCATCAGATGACACACCTAGGACATTGTGTTATACAATACATGCATGTCTGTTCAATCAAGTTCATATTTATATCAAAAAACAGCTTTTTGCATTAGCATGTGACGTTCAGAAAAAGCATAACCCCCGCAAACTTCCGTTGAATTTACTAACAGTTTGCTAAATTACTCACGATAAACGTTCACAAAAAGCATAACAATTATTTTAAGAATTATAGATACATTACTCCTCTATGCACTCGATATGTCCGATTTTAAAATAGCTTTTCGGATGAAGCACATTTTGCAATAATCTAAGTACATAGCCCGGCATTACAGGGCTAGCTATTTAGATACCCACCCAGGTCAGCCTCCACCAAAATCACATTTCCTATAAGAAAAATGTTCTTACCTTGCTTGTTCTTCATCAGAATACACTGCCAGGACTTCTACTTCAATAACAAATGTTGGTTTGGTCCCAAATAATCCATCGTTATATCCAAACAGCGACGTTTTGTTCGTGAGTTCTAGAATGCTTCTTCACGGTCCCGCGCATGGCGCATTGGCGTGTCAAAAATGTCTAAATATTCCATTACCGTACTTCGAAGCATGTCAACCGCTGTTTAAAAACAATTTTTATGCCATTTAACTCGTAGATTAGTGATAATATTCCGACCGGGAGTATGCATTGAGCCTAAACAGCCGAATAAAATTTCTCCTCAGAAGCGACTCGTGCACGCGCCTCATTCAAAGGTCCTCGGAGCAGCCACTTACAAAAGGTGATAATGTGTTTCAGCCTGAGGCTCCCTCGTAAACCTTCAGGTTTTTCGCGGGTTCTGAGAGCCTATTGGAGCCCTGGGAATTGTCACGTTACAGCTAAGATCCTTACTTTTCAATAAAAAGATGCAAGACGCACGACTCCTTGTCAGACAGGGTACTTCCTGCTTGAAACCTTGTCAGGTTTTTGCCTGCCATAGGAGTTCTGTTATACTCACAGACACCATTCAAACAGTTTTAGAAAATTCAGAGTGTTTTCTATCCAAACCTGAACAATAATATGCATATTCTAGCTTCTGAGTTGGTGTAGGAGGCAGTTAAAAATGGGAACATATTTTTTCCAAAATTCTCAATACTGCCCCCTAGCCCAGACACGGACTTGGCTAGTTAAAAATGTAAAATATATTTTGTTAGAGAGCCTTATATACTGCAGCCTGAACAAGAAAAGGAGATATCACCAGCCAACATGCAGATGAGAAACCACAACGTTAAACTGGAAGTTGTCCGAATATACCAACCACTCTGGATTTCATCAGCGCAGATGTACATAGTGGAACACAGTGAAGTTGACACTTCCGTTGAGAGGAGGTAGTCGATGTTCCCATAGGAATACATTCGTTTTATATGCTAACACGTTCTAAGGTGGAGGTCAAGTGTTGTATAGCAAAACTGGATCCAGAATGAAGCTAGTGATACGGGTGGGGTTAGGCGCTTATGTAGTCACGGTAAATTAAATACTACGGAAATGAGACTGCCAACACCACAAGGAACACTGGCGTGTAGAAGAACCAAGCACCAGCACACTACTTAACCGTGACTCCAGGTCCGTGAACCTCATTTGTTCAACACGCTAGTAATCTCAAACATGTTATCGTGGTTACCGGTTTCATTTGCGGTGCGAATGTGTGTGTGCTGAAACGTGCGCCAAAGACAAAGTATTTGAAAGTATTCCCCTCAGTAATGTAATAAACCGAAGAGGCTTTATTGAACACATAACACAGTGAAAAACAGACAACTGAAATGCTTGAAATGAAAAAAAAAACAAAAAAACGCACATTTTATTGCACTTAAGTTATAAGAAAATAAAATTTCTAAGTTGAATCAAACAAATACACAATCCCTTTCAGGTTTTTTTTTCTCTGTCTGTTTTCTTTTTGCCAGGCAGTTACATGAATGAACTGAAAAAATAAAAACACCTGCGGCATCTGATTTCTCAAACCAGATCATAAATTAAAACAGATTCAAAATAAAACGAGAGAGGAGAAAGAACAAGATAGTTTTTTTTAATATACAGTGTTAAACCACTTTCACAGTTCTGCTTGAGTTGTGTGTGTGACTCCTTTCCTGGGAGATTGAGTTTAACTAATCATTTTGGCTACAATGTTCTGTTCACTTGAAGCCAGGTTGCCTGTAGGTACTTTTTCCATTCACAAACCATTAGACTGCTAACTGCTGAGCGAGCTAGCTAGCGCTTAACAGTTTGACTGTAACGTGTAATATGTCATATTCATAACACTAAGAGTGTCCTGCCTTCTACTGTACTTGTCAGTTTGCACCCATTCATCATTGTTGCTTCAAACATTTGAATGGAAACAAATTACAAATGGATGGACAGTTCTTTCATTCACTTAAAAAAAACAAAAATTAAAATTGCTATTTTCTTTTTTCTCTTTGCCAGTCCACACAGCATCTAGACAGTTCCCCACAGAACAGGCTGAAAGCGCTTTGTCCCAAGGAATGTGTTAACAATTTGCCCAAAAACATACACACGCGCACACACACACACACACACACAACACACGTACATTACACCCTATCGTTTCCTCTACGCAGGCAAACCTGTCTTTGTCCAACACTCTCTCCTCTCAGCCTGGCTGAGGCATGTTTGGCTCAAGTTTCAGTGGCAGAAACAAAACAACAAAACCACGGTTGTTATTGTCATGTTTCTCTCTCTCTCTCTCTCTCTCTCTCTCTCTCTTTTGTGTGTCGTCTGTTTAAAACATTAGAAGAGTCCATTTTGGAATTTAGTCTGGGACTAAAACGTCACAGCGAGTAAAAGTTCCATCTTTATTTCAGTTTTATCTAGCAGCATAAATACAGTTTACCCACTGGGAAAACAGTACTGAGAGGGAGGGAGGACGCTATTCCACACCAAGAGCTCCGAGAAGAGAACCCCAACCTTTCCCCCCCACATAAGAACCAGCATTGGGGAACCAACCCAGCCAGACTCGCTGAAAAACAAAGGACAGCATGTCTAAATCTGGAGACTTAACATCTCTAGCTATGAAGAAGAAAAGAAAAATGTAAAGAACAACCCAAACAGAAAATAAAACGTGGTGAGACAACAAAAGCAAATAAGTGAGTGGAACAGGTTAATACTGGGACTTGTTGCTGTTGGCAACAATAGGCAACCAAAAAACAAACAACAAAAATCCTTGTCTTTGAACTGATTGAAAGAACATAACTACAAAAGGAACGCAAATTCACAGTTGTATGTGTGCTCCTATGTGTTTTTTGAAGAAATCAAACCCTGGAACTAAAAGACTGAAGAACAATAAGAATGGAACAAACAGAGAACAGGATATAGGGCCTGATGTTATAGGCTCATACCTGGTTTGGGGACCAATCAGATTCTTGGAATGTCGTTTCTCTCATTCTCTCCCCGACGACAAGAACCTCCTTACTTAGCTAATATCGTGTGTCTGTGTTCTCATAAAAACTTCTTTCCAATTCACTTAATTTCCTCAAATGAGAATTTGACGTTTCCCTGTGTCTTTGCCTTGTGTACTGCATACAGTGTTGTTTTTCTATTAAATAGTCGGTTGGCGCTTTATGTGGGGGATAAAAAATTATATATCTTTATACATCTGAACAAACGCTTGCGTCAGGCTTGAGTGAACAAGTCTCTGTTTTTTTTGCAAAGAAGCTGCCTCTATGGCCGCAGAGTTATTTCTTCAAGAGTTCCTGTCTTTCTTCTCTTCCTCCTTTATTGGACGAGTCCGTTCCTCCCCCTCTTCTTCCTCCCAGCCTACTGCAGAGGTGCGGGCGGGCCACACCCCTGTTCCAAGCCACACCCATTTCCACCCCCCCCCTTATGATTCGGACTCCACCCCCTTAAGGTGGGAGGGGTAACAAGTACGGGTGCTGGCCAGTGAGGTTGGCGACTGTGGCTTTGTCAGAAACGGCCACCGACGGGGGGAGGGGAGAGGTAAGGAGGGGGCGGTGGTAGTGTTGAGGGTAGGGTGGGGCTGTTTCTGAGTGTGGGAGTGAAGAGTTTAGGGCATGTTCACCATCGATGTTGAGCCATCTCATCCTCGTCTCCCTTTACCCCTCCTCCCCTCTCCTCACTTTTCCCCGTCTCGACCATTTCCCCTCCTCTCCTCTCACTTCATGTCCACGTCAAAGTCTAGCACCAGTAGTTTTGTCTCCTCGGTGCCGTTGCGGCTTCCCACGGCACACACCAGCTTGGTGTTGGAGGCGCGGATGCGCCACACCACCCCGCCGCTGCCGCCGCTCTCCAGCGTCACCAGGTTGCGGATGAACTCGCCCGTCTTCAGGTCCCACAGCTTCACCGTGCCGTCGTCCGAGCTGGTGATGACAAAGTTCTTGTTGAACTGCAGGCACGTCACGGCGCTCTGGTGCTTGTGGGGACCTGGTGGTGGAGAGGGGGAGAGAGAGAGAGAGAGAGAGAGAGAGAGAGAGGAGGGGAGAAGAGTGAGTGAATGTGTGAAAGAGATAAATAGCTAGTTTCTCATTTTCACTGTAGTGTCCCTTTATCGTCTAGTTCCCCAGAGTCCGATGAACTCACATTTTTGTGTCTCTGAAGTTGCAAACTAGCGTTAGCGCAATTAATTGAAGTCGATGTGACTTCCATCAATTGCGCTAACGCTAGTTAGCATTGGGTCGCGAAACTACCTCTAACTTGCTTCATACTGGACACAGAGACATAAAAATGGCGTCAATGAGTTCATCCAACTCTCGGAAAGTAGATGAAGGGCCTCGTTGCCAAAATCCAATAATATCCCTTCAAGACGAGTGAGGAAAAATAGGAGACCAATAAAGAGAAAAGGCTTGATAGAAAGAGATCATTGGTTGCAAGGTCATTGGTGGAAGACCTGGTAGAGATGGTAAACACTATACTGTTTATTTCTGGAGAGTGTTAAGGCAGGGAAATAAGGCACCCTGCCTTGTCCTCGTCTGCCATGGAAAATCCTGGGCTAGTAGAGGAGAGGAGCCCAGGGCATAGAGCTGTCACCATCTACAGCTGCTGACTAGCTCTGCTGACTGGAGCCTGCTGGCACTACAGCGGTGTGTGTGTGTGTGTGTGTGTGGTGAGCGTGGCAGCTGGCAGGAACACCCATTCGGTGTGCAGATTGTGGTGTCTGTGGCCCCTGTATGTGTGTGTGTGTGTCTGTGTATGTGTGTCTGTGTGAATGACTAATATTCCCTTAGGATATGCAGATGATAAATCCCCCACATTTGATCTAGTTTACACTATTAAAACAAACACAGAATCACAGTTTCAAAGACGTGGCTGACAACATTAAAACACCTTCCAGCAGTTATTCCACAAAACTCTAAACAGTGAATACTAATCAGGATGAAATCTCTAATATGATGAACTACAGTCCACAATGAAAAGTGCTCATTATGAATGCAAAATCATTCATTGTATGAAGTACACTAGGAATTGTGTTCATTAGCCTACCAACAGATCTCATTTGAACAGTGATCCAGTGGCAGACAGCAGTGTAAACCCTCATCCTCTCCCTTGGTCTGTCTCCAGTGTTTTCAAAGGGCTACACATTTTGCACTGCGCCTTTCTCGCAAAGATTGGACAATGTACCCAGCAAACCCCCAAATCTCTCCCTCTCTCCCACCCAGTTCATTTCCACAACAAAGCAGCTGGCTACATCGTTATCTATCCTCTCAGCTTAAGTACCTCATCTGTGGCTGCCAGTGAGTTGCCTGTTAGGCTATTGTCTTATCTAAATGCCCTAATGAATGAATGGCAGAAATTTCCCATTGACCCAATTACATGACCTACATAATCCCTGCACCCCACCCCCCTCCATGCCCCCTTAGCCTAGCGTCACGCCCCCTTGTCATGCCCCTCATGGGCCAGGCGCCCCGACAAGACAGGACCTTGGCCAGGCTCCCCGACAAGACCTGGGCCAGGCTCCCCGACAAGACAGGACCTGGGCCAGGCACCCCGACAAGACAGGACCTGGGCCAGGCACCCCGACAAGACAGGACCTGGGCCAGGCACCCCGACAAGACCGGACCTGGGCCAGGCACCCCGACAAGACCTGGGCCAGGCACCCCGACAAGACCTGGGCCAGGCTCCCCGACAAGACAGGACCTGGGCCAGGGTCCCCGACAAGACAGGACCTGGGCCAGGCACCCCGACAAGACAGGACCCCATTCACCTTTCTTCATCCCTCCTCATCCTCCTCTCAATTCAATTCCATTTCAATTTAAGGGGCTTTATTGGCATGGGAAACATATGTTACATTGCCAAAGCAAGTGAAATAGATAAAAAATTAACACTCACAAAAGTTCCAAAAGAATAAAGACATTTCAAATGTCATTACCGTAATTTCCGGACTATTAAGCGCACCTGAATATAAGCCGCACCCACTGAATTTAAAAAATATATATTATTTTGAACATAAATAAGCCGCACGTCTATAAGCCGCAGGTGCCTACCGGTACATTGAAACAAATGAACTTTACACAGGCTTTAACGAAACATGGCTTGTAACAAAAATAAATAGGCTTTAACGAAACACGGCTTGTAACAAAAATAAATAGGCTTTAACGAAACATGGCTTGTAACAAAAAATAAAAAATGAGCAGTAATCTTTAGTTGTCTTTTTGAGTCAATTCCTCACGCTGCTGTTTCCAACGTCTTATCATCGACTCATTAAGACCAAGCTCCCGTGCAGCAGCTCTATTTCCTTTTCCAACAGCCAGATCAATCGCCTTCAACTTGAAAGCTGCATCATATACATTTCTCCGTGTCTTTGCCCTGATGAGGGTGACAAAATGACTACCGTAATCAGAATGATGGGAAGTTTGAGAGCGCTCGATTTAATCTAAACAGTAAACAAAAGTGGTTTGACGTTAACCCGTTCGGCAATTTCATTGGTCTAATGAAAGCTTCATGTCGCCCAAAAACTGAGCACGTCACAGAATGTGTTTTTTTGGAAGAAAAAAAATTGAAAGCGGGAAAAATCCATATATTAGCCGCGTCATTGTTTAAGCCGCGAGGTTCAAAGCTTGGGAAAAAAGTTGCGGCTTATAGTCCGGAACTTACGGTATGTATATATACAGTGTTGTAATAATGTGCAAATAGTTAAACTACAAAAGGGAAAATAAATAAACATAGACTGTATTTGTTCTTCACTGGTTGCCCTTTTCTTGTGGCAACAGGTCACAAATCTTGCTGTTGTGATAGCACACTGTAGTATTTCACCCAAGAGATATGGGAGTTGATCAAAATTGGGTTTGTTTTCGAATTCTTTGTGGATCTGTGTAATCTGAGGGAAATGTCTCTAATACCGTCATACATTTGGCTGGAGGTTAGGAAGTGCAGCTCAGTTTCCACCTCAATTTGTGGCCAGGTCTGCCTTCAGTGGCCTTTCTCAATAGCAAGGCTATGCTCACTGTACATAATCAAATATTTCCTTAATTTTGGGTCAGTCACAGTGGTCAGGTATTCTGCCACTGTGTAGTCTCTGTTTAGGCCCAAATATCATTCTAGTCCTCGCTGTTATTTTGTAAATTCTTTCCAAAGTAATTATCTTTTTGTTTTCTCACGATTTGGTTGGGTCTAATTGTGTTGCTGTCGTGTGGCTCTGTGGGGTCTGTTTGTGTTTGTGAACAGAGCCCCAGGACCAGCTTGCTTAGGGGACTCTTCTCCAGGTTCATCTCTCTGTAGGTGATGGCTTTGTTATGGAAGGTTTGGGAATCACTTCCTTTTAGGGAGTTGTAGAATTTAACAGCTCTTTTCTGGATTTTGATAATTAGCGGGTATCGGCCTAATTCTGCTCTGCATGCATTATTTGGTGTTTTACATGGTACACTGAGGATACTTCTGTAGAATTCAGCATGGAGTCGCAATTTGGTGTTTGTCCCATTTAGTGAATTCTTGGTTGGTGAACGGACCCCAGATCTCATAACCATAAAAGGACAATGGGTTCTATAACTGATTCAAGCATTTTTTAGCCAGATCCTAATTGGTACGTCGAATTTTATGTTCCTTTTGATAGCATAGAAGACCCTTCTTGCCTTGTCTCTCATCCTCATGCAGGGCCATCACCCCTTCTTTCACCCCTCCTCTCACATCCTCCCCTCTTCTCTCATTCTAAAACAGGGCGTTATCTATTCCCTTTGTTCCAAGGGGAGGGGACACGTGTGAGTTGTAGTTCCATGGGAATCGTTGGGCTTGTAGTTCACTAATAAGGCCATTTGGGGGGAAATTAGCACGGGCAGCTGCACAGTGCAGCTGCACAGTAAGGGTTTCTCCATATCTCCCCATTCAAGGTAACAGTACTTAGTGCTAATGGCTGAGAGAGAGAATTGTTACGCTAACATCCAGAGCCAGGGAAATGATCCCTGTCTGGAGAGTGGCTGGCTGGCTGGCCCACAATGTGTTGGCTCTGTTTGGCCATGCACAGCCAAGCACATCATTGAGTGAATATCTCGGAGCAACAGCCTTTTGCTCGGGTCCAAAATTGGCCAATTCCAGACATTTTCCCCACTTACAGATAAAAGGAGGCTGTAGAGTTGTCTGCGGTAGATGGTGGAGTTTGAAGGGAGTTTCCCCCCATACCATGTAAAGCATTT
Source organism: Salmo trutta (assembly GCF_901001165.1). NCBI lineage: Eukaryota > Metazoa > Chordata > Actinopteri > Salmoniformes > Salmonidae > Salmo > Salmo trutta. Next base: position 11,931,721 of record NC_042967.1, on the reverse strand, counting down.
TGAGAGTCAAGAACGCACTATATAAGTCATATCAAATCAACCAATCAGTCAAACATGGCTGTATTTACAAGCCACCAAACAGAAGAAAACGAGCTGAAACAGGGAGGGACTACCTGAACTTGTCCAATGAGAAACACCCGTTTTCGTTTCCCATTGCAAAGCATTTTACTTGGTTGTTCCTTAATGAATACAACCCTGTTCCAACGAGGGCGTTGACGACCCGGCGACAGACACGCCTCGGAACGTCTGCAGGCACTGTGTGTGTCTGTGGGAAGGACGAAGACTCGCCTTGCAACGTCTGCAGGCACTGTGTGTGTCTGTGGGAAGGACGAAGACTCACCTTGCAACGTCTGCAGGCACTGTCCCGTCTTGATGTCCCAGATCTTGACGGTGGAGTCGGCGTTGCCCGAGACCAGGATGTTGTCTTTGAGCTCCATGCCGCTGGTGAGGGACTGGTGACCTGTCAGAGTGTGGATGCAGTTACCCGTCTCCACATCCCACACCCGGATAGACGTGTCCAGGCTACCGCTCACCACGTGGATCCCATCAAACTGGAGGGGGTGGAAGGATGATCCAGTTATTGCGATACATTCCGTTTGACACCAACGGATTCCAGTCATTTCTATTCTAGCATGAATTGGAATCAATGAAAATGTATTCAGAAATCCCTTTTTCCATCAGCAGTTGTCAGAGAGGCTTTCCAGTACCCTGGGATAGAACCCAAAGAGCAAACCAAACAGAGGAGGAAAAAGGAGGATCCAGATAATGTTCCATTAGATATAATGAATTAAATTAATTAGCATTCATATAATATCACATTAATTCATTAGACCTAATTAATTGTATAGATTTGTACAGCTTTTTCAAAGTCAGTGTCACATAGAGTGTATAGAGTGGAGGGCATCTGTCCATCTGAACAGTAAACCTCTCTCTCTCTCCTATTCCCTATTCAGATGAACTACCTTTGAGCCTGGCCAAAAGCAGTGCACTATAAAGGGAAAAGGGAGCCATTTGGGATGCAGCGGCTCTCTCTGAAGGTGATAGTTGTGGCTCTAAACTGCTCCGTCATCACAGAGAGAGAGAGAGAGAGAGAGAGAGAGAGAGAGAGACGTAAAGGGAGAGGACATCTTCGAGGACACGAGGCAGAGGAATCCATTAACCTTCTAACACTACTACTACTGTGTGTGTGTATATGTGTGTGTGACCCAGACTCACACCAATGTTCTGTTTATATAATGTCACTGCACCGTAGAAAGAGAAGGGGTTGAGAAAAACCCATCGTACTGCTGCTCTGCTGCCTTGGATACAACAGACAGAGGGACTATTTTGTTGTGGCTCTTTCCCAACCACTGTGGTTCACATGGCAACCACCTTATCATATTGTGGAATGGCGGTTCAAAGCACCAACTGCAAACACTGTTTTAAAGGGCTCTGGGTTCTCTAAGTGCTCCGAGGTCGATGGTTCTTGTTTTACGGACGCGTTAGGCACTGTATGAACCAGATGAGGCCCCGTTGTACACTTTCAAAAGAGATGATTATAATTTACACCAAACCGTACAGTGGATATATGAAGGGATTTGATTTGAATAGAGGACTTCTATGACGGCGTGCTAAATTGATTTGTTTCGCGTTTCATTCCTAGAGGGCTGCCAAATAGTAGAAGATAAAAGGAATGTAAAAATAGTGATGTTTGAGTTGGGGCGGGGTGCTCTTTGATGAGAAGGGCTTGGTTTTGCACAGTTTAAATAGACAGTTTAAATACACTGTTCACTAAGAGGACTGTAGATTAAAATCCAATAGACTCAGTCACTATACAAATCTTCAGACATTAATGAAATGATGGACTCTGATGTGTGTATGAGTGTAAGTGAGCGTGTGCGGCAGGTAGCCTAGTGGTTAAGAGCGTTGGGCCAGTAACGGAAAGGTTGCTGGTTCAAATCCCCGAGCCGACTATGTGAAAAATATGCCGATGTGCCCTTGAGCAAGGCACTTAACCCTAATTGCTCCTGTAAGTCGCTCTGGATAAGAGTGTCTGCTAAATGACTCAAATGTAAATAAATATGAGACAGTGTGTGTACACAGACCCCTACCTGTAGTGAGTAGACTCTGTTGGTGTGGCCCTGCAGCGTGTGGAGGCAGGTCTCAGTCTCGGGGTCCCAGACCTTGACCATGAAGTCGTAGGCCCCGCTGACCACTCTGCGGCCGTCGTACTGGACGCAGCGCACCGCCGCCACGTGGCCCATGAGGACGTGTAAACACTGGCCCGTCTCGACGTTCCACACACGCAGCGTGGCGTCACGAGAACCACTCACCACCCTGGGAGAAGAAAGAGGATACGGATTGACGGGACATTAACATTCAAAACGCTAGTCTATTCTTGCAGGACTTTATCAAATCTAACTGGCAGGCTCAATGTCTGAGAATTACAGGCTGAGTGTTTTTGGCTCAAATCTACTGGTTAGATTGGATTCATATAGGATCAAGGCAATTGCTTTTATGTTTACCACAGTTTGTGTGACAGCTTTGATGGGAATCTTGACAATCTTAATGGTGTTTTTGTATCCTTCATGTCTGTGATTTACTGGCAGTAAATTCAATAGGTTGACCTCTAGCCCTCATTCTCATTATGAGAGTTGATGAAAGCAAAACAGGAAATACATAAATAAGATTGTAGCCTTCTCATTCTGACAAAGACCATCTTCGAGTTTCGCCATCGTCATGTTGGTACATGAACATACACAAAACCCCCAGGCCACAATTCCCACCCCTCCTAAACCTGCAACCCCTCCGGCACAGAAAGCTGGAAAAACAGGTTCATAAAGAATTGGGAGGCGTACTCCATAAGTTACAAAACGGCTTCCGGCATCCAGCACTGACAAAGATGGAAATCACCGTTCTTCCACTGTCAAGCCCTGCAGCCGCCAGAGGCCCTTCACTTCCTCCGAGTGAGTAATCAAAATGTTACACAAAACCTCATCGGCCTCGAGGCAGGAAGAGCACTAGAGAGGAGTGGCAGGCGGATTCATTTAGACGGCCACTTTGGTTCTATTCAGGGTTCTATTCCGTCCCTATGAGACCCTGAGTACACTTCATGAGGCACATTGGCATGTTGTGGTGTTCCACTGAGGTGTGTTTTACTGCCTGGGTACAGTATGCTTGTAACACATGCTGTTTTGATACCAGGAAGAGAATAGAGTGCGTTTCTCAACTCGTGTCGGATAACTACTGGTCCATTTGAAAGATCACAACCTGTTGGGTAAACAGTCACTCAGTACATACGTTTTCTCGTGCAGGTGCATACAGCGCACCGTTGAGGTATGCCCGTACAGGGTGTGGATACAGTCGCCCGTCTCTGCGTTCCAGACCTTGAGCGTCCGGTCGGTGGAGCCGCTGATGATGATGTTGTCCCTCATCTGGGACGACCACACGCCCCCCGTGTGGCCCACCAGAGTCCTCAGACACTGCAGAGAGACCAGAGAGGGAAGATACCTCAGTCTAGATACTTCACAATGACAAACAGAAAACACACCTCATCACGCATACTCCATACAGTGACATATTCACATAGATGGGAGCCACACATTGGTGTTGGATGTGGTGAGTTCCCCTCCCTTCCCATGTAATTATAGAAATCCATTTCAAACAAGTTTGACATACTTCTGCTCTTTTTAAAACTCCAAAACATCACCTCAGTCTCATACATATATATAGATATCTTAGAGCTTTGAAGAAATGTAAGAAAATCATTTCCCTCAAGTTTGAGATTGACCCTCCGATGATTGGATGAAAGACCAGTTGAAGACAGGATGGGATATCGGGCCGAGTTCACGTTCCATTCAGAAGGTATAACAAATTGAATTTAAATTGATCTGAACTTTTCTAAAAACCTCTAGTCAAGTCAATCCACACGTAACTGCAGCACAGGGGGGATAAAATGTATTATAGTGACCTTTCCTCAGTCTTAGGGAACTGCTTTATACTTATCTACAGTTGAACGAGAAGCCATTTCCTTCTGTTGTTCCAAGATGACAAGTCCTGGGGTTCAAATACTTCCTCTGGGCTTTACTGAGCTTTGCTGGTGCAATCTAACCAACACATTAGCCGGAAAAGAGCAAACCCTGACCATCTGACACGCCAGGCAGACTCGAGCCACCACTAAGTATTGGACAGATTTCAAATAGTATTTGAACCCAGGTCTGGAGTACAGGTGGTGACAAAGCCTTCACAAAAAAAAGAGACCCATTTTTCCTAATTTGCAAAGCGAGATTAGCTATTGATTACCCTACAGTGATTAAAGAAATCTTTCCAATCTATTCAATTTGTAACGGACTCCATAGCCATTATCCCCCTAAATGTAATTATGCCTGGAATTTAATTAGATTTTTTAGGGGTGGGATGGTAAACCGGAGGAACCAGTCTGTTCCGGGGGGAGTTATGATCCGTGCCGAGGTGTAAAACATGTGACCTCCTGACTGAAGCTGATAAAGTGGTGAGCGTCCAGCGACCATCAAGGCAAAGCAGGGGTTTTATTGAGGTGAGTGAGTAGGATGTAACTGCAGTCTCTCTTTCACTCTCCCATCTCACTTACACTCTCCATCCATCTCCCTTGCTCTCCTGTGATAAACAGGGACGCTTCATTAACTTTGGGACGTAACCTTTTCTCTCCAATGTCACAAGCTATTTATTTTATCCATCTAAGTGCAGTCAGGCCTCCATTTGCTCAGCTTCATAACTGTTATATTGAAGGAAGAGGAGGAGGGGGGGGGGGGGGGTAGGGGGGGAAATTAGTCATGGTTCCAAGCAGGATATAATGATATGAAAGCTTCTGCTTACGACTGAGCGAGTTGGTCACCATCTAACAGTGACTGTCAACTACAGTAAACGGCCAAAGAAATAATGGGTAAAAATACAGTTTAGTTTTTTTTTTATGTTGTTCTTTCAGCTGTCAACATAGTACCAGGTTGTGGTCATGAATGCATTGAATGAGATCAATATTATATGTATACATCTTTTTGACCGCATCACATCAAAACACAGTCCTGAGTCAAAGTACTCAACACACAGCAAGTCTGTGTTACCAGGGTGATGGATTCCCAAGCAAAGTACTCAACACACAGCAAGTCTGTGTTACCAGGGTGATGGATTCCCAAGCAAAACAAGCCCAGGGTTCTGACATTCCGGTTCCAAGAATGTGGAAGCTTTCTCTCCTGCTCTCGGGCGATTACAGCCTACTTCAGAGTCAAGGAGAGAAGGACCCCTGAAAGTGGAGGCTTAGGTGTCTATTTATCTGCCTGTGTTGAACAAATATGAAGAGGCATCTCTCTGCGTCTCAGAGGGAGATTAGGCATTCTCCTCGAGGGCCTGTTAGGGGCTGGTTTGAAGACCAGGGTCTGATCAAGTGCTCCATTTTTGCATTACACTTCCTTCCTGAATCCTTTGATCCTTGGCGTTAAAATGTTGGAAAAGTACCCTGTATTGCTTTTCCCCACAGTTATCTTTCAATTGGGGAGACCATTTTGTTTTTCTACTGCGACTGCTGACAGTTGTCTCCTTCCCATAATGGTCACCAGAACGCATAATTTGCAGTACGTCTTCAGAACACAACACAAACCGACAAAACCAGGTCGGCTGACTGACTAAGTGAGGATGCCAACAGACAGATGCTGCTAACTGAAGGTAAAAGGCTAGCCAGCTAGCCCCGGGATAAACAAACAGGGTCTATTACAAGGCTATGAGAATAGCTGCACAGCGCAAAAATAACAAGATGGTCACATATACTAGGCTAGACAACATTAGCGGGGAAACTCAGACTAGGCCAGACTGCAGACCTTGTTGTGTTTATCAGACAGAGCTCACAGTCCAGCAGAGGTCAGATGTAAGGAGCCTATATGCTGGAGAGGAATGTTTGTGTACAGAGGTGTTTTTCTTGCTGCCGCCTGCATTTGAACAGACCTGGTGGTTACTCAAGATCTCATTATGACTCAGAGGTACAGAGAGCGACAGAGAGCGAGAGAGTGGGGGAGGGAGAGAGTGGGCGGGAGGGGAGAGGAGAGGGGAGGAGGGAGCAGTAGAGGGAGGGAGAGAGAGAGAGCAGTAGAGGGAGGGAAAACATGAAAAAGAGAGATGTCCTTTCAAGGACAATGAGGGAGAGATAAAGTGAATAAACCGAGAGAACAAGGGTTTTCCCAGCACTGTGCAAATGGCCCCGTGACACACAGGAGAAGGGTGTTAACTAAGCGTGATAAGACCTTCGCAGGCATTCCTGGGTCTTGATGATACGGCCTCAGAAGTTTCTGTTTGACGGTCAACACAGACCTGGCGCCGATCCATGTTAGTCACGCTCTCAGCTGTGATTCCAAATCTAGCCAGTGGTGACATGCCAGGTCTGGAAACGTCAATTAGTATGAACATAATAACATAGGCTAACAGTCTCTCACAACGACACACATGTCAAAACACAGTCTACAAAGATGAGACATGATCCAACCAGAACAATCCATTTAGATTTCAATCAAATAAACATTGAATGTGTTGCTTCAGTTCAATACATGTAGTTCTCATATACAAGGAGATCAATGGCCTCATCATGAGGTATACACTCAATAAGTCATGTCTGGAGCTTCACATGTTATTATCTGAGGTGAAGGTGAACCAGGAATACACAGCTAGAGAGTGTGTGTGTGTGTGTGTGTGTGTGTGTGTGTAGCATCTGGCATAACAGAAGATGCCTTTCCTCTCTGTGATAGAGGGAATCTGCCTGCCTGCCAGGCTGTTTGCCTGCCATTTTAGATCAGCCTGACAGGCAGCGGAGTGTGTGTGTGTGACAGGCAGCAGAGTTGTCTGTTGACGGGCACAAGGACTTTCACTGCTCTAGCGCACAGACAGACAGCCTTTGAAGCACTGGGTGCGTGAACAGTGTGTGTGTGTACAGTGTGTGTAGATCGAAGCTTGGCAGCTCTCATTGAAAGCGAAGGACAGCAAAGACAAAGGTGCAGGCCTCAGACGGACTCAGCAGCCAGCACCATATTCCACGACAACATTTGATCGCTAGGCTACTGACAGTTTTCCTCAGTCTAACAGACAATTTAAAGTCTGGGGCTGCAGTAAGAAAAATGCTAATATGTAAAAAAACAACAACAAAAAAACAGCGTCAACAATGAAGCCAAACCGAAGCAGCTCTCCCTCTAAGCCCAGACCATCATTTCACGGCATTGTGGTTTCTAGCCTCCTCTTCTTCGGTCTCAAAGCAAACGGTTTTAACAGAACTCCAATTGCATCCTGTTATCTTACTGCGGATAAGATGCGGAATTCCAGGTTTGTGCTTCCCAAATGGAAGGGCCCTTTATAGTGCCCTGCTGTGGGCCCTGGTCAAAAGTAGTGCACTATAAAGGGCATAGGGTGCCATTTGGGACACACACACCAGTCTCTCAAGGAGATGAGTCAAGGAAGCGTTTGTAGAGTAATCTGCTGGTGCAATCATGTCTTGATTGCTCACAGTGGGGTGTCTTGATTCACTCCCACACTGTATGATAGTACTGACGGAGTGAGAGAAAACCCTCGGGTATCTAAAGGACAAGAATAACAAGTCTTAGATAATGATGGAATCTTTCAAAGACGACATGAAAGGCTAAATTCCACAACAGTGGAAGATCCATTATCTGATCTGAAGAAATTCTGCTATGACGCATGATTAAAATGGTAAATGTTGTTGGAAGGGATAGGTTGTACATGAGAGCCATGTCTAACGGGGGAAATCTATGGAGACATTACAGCACCAGACACGTGCCTTGTTCCATTTTGTTCCAAGTGATGTATCAATGCCAGGTGCTACTTGGAGAAATGCAACTGGGGGACTGAACATGCCATAGAAGGGATAGAGGTCCATAACATTAGTTCTAAACACTAGGCTGTGTTTGTTCTCTACATTAGAACATGTTCAGCAGAAAATGTCATTCACTTGACTACTCCCTTCTCCACCGGTCAGGGACAGAACCCTCGCCAAAAGTAGTGCACTATACGGAATAGGGTGGCATTTTGGACACAAGCTTGGTCTAATCACTGAATCCAGTGGCTGAATCCAGACTCATTCTTTTTGGGACAGAGGAATTCAAAGCACTCTAGTTGTGACATTCCTGTCTGTGCCAGCGTAGCTTTTTCAAAATTAAAGCGTCCCCAAACCAAACAGAGAGCGCGTCCGGACCGAGACCTTGTGTGCCGCAGATGAAGGACAACAGAACTAAAAAACACAAATCAACAGGAGATAGATGCTTCAGACGGACATGGAGGCCAGTCTAGAGAGGGAGTCAACATTGTCCCTCTGTAATATCCCAGTAAAACAACAACGGAAGAGAGAAAACCTGGACCTCCTCAAAGTAGCACCTGGCATTGATACATCACTTGAAAGACTGAAATGCATGTCTTTCAAGGTCCATTTTCAAGCGTGGGTTTCTCTCTATCTCCTATTGATCCAGCGGTGAATAAGCCTTTAGTCTGGATGTTAGCTGCTGAAAGCTGGGTAGGAATAGGCTTCCCTGAGCTCCTGTGAGGCTGAAGGTTTATGCCACTTAAGCTGGGACTTGGAGTGGAACGCCAAGGTAGAAGGAGAGGAAACACACAAGCGAGCGCACACACACAGGCATAACCCCCACACACACAGGCATAACACACACACACACACAGGCCTAACACACACACACACACACACACACACACACACACACACACACAGGCATAACACACACACACACACACACACACAGGCATAACACACACACACACACACACACACACACAGGCATAACACACACACACACACACACACACAGGCATAACACACACACACACACACACACACACAGGCATAACACACACACACACACACACACACACAGGCATAACACACACACGCACACACACAACACACACACACACACACACACACACAGGCATAACACACACACACACACACACATAACACACACACGCAACACACACATAACACACACACACGTAAGAATGAATGAGAACACCCACAACCCAAGGTCTGACAATCTGTAAAGAAAGAGAAAGAGGAGAGAGAGAAGCTCCAGTCCTGTCTGGCAGCCAGGCAGACATTTTGGCTATTTGCTGTGGAAACAGAAGCAGGATCAGGAAGAAGAATGCAGTAGCAGCACTGGACTATTCTTTGGCAGGGGTCATCCAGGGGTCAGGTCAAAACAAGCCTGGCTTGTCACGGTGAGAGATGATTGATGGTGAATATAAGGGAGCGCGAGAGAGAGCAAAAGAGAGTGCGCGAGAGAGAGCAAAAGAGAGAGCAAAAGAGAGTACGCGAGAGAGCGCAAAAGAGAGTGCGCGAGAGAGAGCAAAAGAGTGCGCGAGAGAGAGCGCGAGAGAGCAAAGAGAGTGCGCGAGAGAGAGCAAAAGAGAGTGCGCGAGAGAGAGCAAAAGAGAGTGCGCGAGAGAGAGCAAAAGAGAGTGCGCGAGAGAGAGCAAAAGAGAGCAAAAGAGAGTGCGCGAGAGAGAGCAAGAGAGTGCGCGAGAGAGAGCAAAAGAGAGTACGCGAGAGAGAGCAAAAGAGTGCGCGAGAGAGAGCAAAAGAGAGTGCGCGAGAGAGAGCAAAAGAGAGTGCGCGAGAGAGAGCAAAAGAGAGTGCGCGAGAGAGAGCAAAAGAGAGTGCGCGAGAGAGAGCAAAAGAGAGCGTGAGAGAGAGTGCGAGAGAGCGCAAAAGAGAGCGCGCGAGAGAGAGCAAAAGAGAGCGCGAGAGAGAGCGCGAGAGAGAGCAAAAGAGAGCGCGAAAGAGAGCGCGCGAGAGAGCGCAAAAGAGAGCGCAAAAGAGAGCGCAAAAGAGAGCGCGAGAGAGAGCAAAGAGAGTGCGCGAGAGAGCAAAAGAGAGCAAAAGAGAGCGCGAGAGAGCGCGAGAGAGCAAAAGAGAGCGCGCGAGAGAAAGCAAAAGAGAGCGCGCGAGAGAGAGCAAAAGAGAGCGTGAGAGAGCGCGAGAGAGCAAAAGAGAGCGCGAGAGAGCGCGAGAGAGCAAAAGAGAGCGCGCGAGAGAGAGCAAAAGAGAGTGCGTGAGAGAGCGCGAGAGAGAGCGCGAGAGAGAGCAAAAGAGAGCGCGCGAGAGAGCAAAAGAGAGCGCGAGAGAGAGCAAAAGAGAGCGCGAGAGAGAGCAAAAGAGAGAGCAAAAGAGAGCAAAAGAGAGAGCAAAAGAGAGCGCGAGAGAGAGAGCAAAAGAGAGCGCGAGAGAGAGAGCAAAAGAGAGCTCGCGAGAGAGAGCAAAAGAGAGCGCGCGAGAGAGAGCAAAAGAGAGCGCGAGAGCGAGCAAAAGAGAGCGCGAGAGAGAGCAAAAGAGAGCGCGAGAGAGAGCAAAAGAGAGAGCGCGAGAGAGCAAAAGAGAGCGCGAGAGAGCAAAAGAGAGCGCGAGAGAGCAAAAGAGAGCGCGAGAGAGAGAGCAAAAGAGAGCGCGAGAGAGAGCAAAAGGGAGCGCGAGAGAGAGCAAAAGAGAGCGCGAGAGAGAGCAAAAGGGAGCGCGAGAGAGAGCAAAAGGGAGCGCGAGAGAGAGCAAAAGGGAGCGCGAGAGAGAGCAAAAGGGAGCGCGAGAGAGAGCAAAAGGGAGCGCAAGAGAGAGAGAGCGAATTAAGGAAATCTGTTTTTTCCTCTTCTTGCAATGGAGATCTATCCACCAGCGGTTTTAAATGACTGATCTAGGATCAGCTCAAATTGCTTCAGTCCTGACTTCAACAAACAAGAGCAAACTAACTAATCTGGCCCAGGCGAAGATGGTCTCTAGATTCTTCCAAACTGATTTAGGATCAGCTCACCTTTCTACAGCTCTGACCTCGACTGTCATAATGAAATGAATAAATCTGGCACAGGAACAGCTGGTTGGGGCATAAAAGGCAACCAACCACACGGCAGGGAGGGAGGGGTGGGGGCGGTGTTCGTGGATCCAGCCCGGGTGCATCGTGGGAAGTGGGAAAAGAATGGCCTCGGGCCAGCCTGCTGGGTTACGATGACTAATCACGCACACACACCTGTTCTAACCTCTGTCTTCACAACATGGTGTGAGCAAGTCACTGCAGCAATAACCTGAGAGTTACAAGTCATCCGGATGGACATTACCCTAATGGTGGTGGTGGGAAGAGAGACAATCCGCATGGCTTCACTATCAGATGCCCTTGGTACTGATCTGTTCACCACAGCACAACGCTGAGAGAGACCGACAGACTGTATAATCACTGCTTGGCTGAGTGCCCAATGCAATCAAAAGGGAGGAAGCTTTTCTGTTATGAGACACGCCGTGGCTTCTGTTTTCACTGTTTCAGTGTTTCATGCACCTGGGCACCACTGACGCATTCAGAGTGTATTTGTAATTTTCCATGCAAGGATAGAACGTCTGAAACTTGTTATTCCTTCCCTTAGTCGTTCTCCTTGCACTTCAAAAAGCCAGAGAGCTTTGTCCTAAAGGAGAAATTTCATTAAGAGCTCCAGTGAAAATGGAATCGGCGAAGACCAGGGAAGAGGTGATTTACAATAGTTCCCGAGCCTCCCTACCTCTTGCACTCCCTCTCTCAGCGAGGCCCACACCAGCGCCACCATTTTAGCGGACCCTATAAACCAGCAACACAAGGTCCGTGTCACCGCATCTGTCCCAGTCATGAATACAAACAGCCCCTCCCTCGCCTGTCTGACGACACAGATCACTCACTGGCAACGACTAAGGGAAGGAACAATAGGTTTCAGACGTTCTATCCTTGCATGGAAAATTACAAATGTGCCAATGTTGAACGATGTCACTAATCAATTGCAATCTGGTCAGGGTCTCAGGGAGATTCTGGAGCGCCAAGCGGTATCATTTGTGTAAAACCTCCAGTATGCAGTACACTAGCCTATGCATTTGAGTAAACCTTAAAATGCAAAAATCAATTACAAACCCTTGATCATGAATCTGAGGTATTGAGTGAAGACACACTAAGTCATTTAAAGAGCTGCCATAGCATGTGGATTGACTTCCTGCTAACATGCTTCATTACAGATCAATGAGACGGTAATGAGAAATACACGAGCTGTAATGAGTTCCTTCAGAATAGGAACGCATTACTATGTGTATGCATTCCACATAACACTGATGCAGTGGGATGGAACAACCAATGAGACTTAAAGAGACACTTCATCCCTTTTTAAACTCCTATTCATAATCTCCAGAACCAAACCAATCTACATACCAGTACCATACCAGTACCATACCAATCTACATACCAGTACCATACCAATCTACATACAAGTACCATACCAGTCTACATACCAGTACCATACCAGTCTACATACCAGTACCATACCAATCTACATACCAGTACCATACCAGTCTACAACTGAGACAATGGCAATTTTCTACATTCTGTAGTCAAAAGGTTTGGCCTGGTTTCAATATGGGGGTTGGAGAGCGAGGGATGAGTGAAAGTCTTACCTTTCCTGTGACAGCCGACCAGACCTTGAGCGAGTTGTCATCAGAGCCGCTGACGATGCGGTTACCACAGAACTGGAGGCAGTG